>NC_069504.1:186197970-186505470 GCF_027579735.1 Bombina bombina
TTTTTATTTTTTGTAACTTAGTTCTTTTTTATTTTTTGTACTTTAGTTAGTTTATTTAATTGTAGTTATTTGTAGGTATTTTATTTAATTACGCCTAGATTTAGAGTTCTGCGGCCAAAGGGGTGCGTAGCTAACGCTGGATTTTTTCTGGCCGCACCTTTTAAATACCGCTGGTATTGAGAGTTCACAGAATGGCTGCGTTAGGCTCCAAAAAAGGAGCGTAGAGCATATTTAACACAACTTCAACTCTCAATAGAAGCGGTGCTTACGGACGCGGCCAGCTTCAAAAACGTGCTCGTGCATGATTCCCCCATAGGAAACAATGGGGCTGTTTGAGCTGAAAAAAAACCTAACACCTGCAAAAAAGCTGCGTTCAGCTCCTAACGCAGCCCCATTGTTTGCTATGGGGAAACACTTCCTACGTCTGCACCTAACACTCTAACATGTACCCCGAGTCTAAACACCCCTAACCTTACACTTATTAACCCCTATTCTGCTGCCCCCTCTATCGCTGACCCCTGCATATTATTATTAAACCCTAATCTGCCGCTCCGTAAACCGCCGCTACTTACATTATCCCTATGTACCCCTAATCTGCTGCCCCTAACACCGCCAACCCCTATATTATATTTATTAACTCCTAATCTGCCCCCCACAACGTCCCCTCCACCTGCCTACACTTATTAACCCCTAATCTGCCGAGCGGACCGCATCGCTATTATAATAAAGTTATTAACCCCTAATCCGCCTCACTAACCCTATAATAAATAGTATTAACCCCTAATCTGCCCTCCCTAACATCGCCGACACCTAACTTCAAACATTAACCCCTAATCTGCCGACTGGAGCTCACCGCTATTCTAATAAATGTATTAACCCCTAAAGCTAAGTCTAGCCCTAACACTAACACCCCCCTAAGTTAAATATAATTTAAATCTAACAAAATAAATTAACTCTTATTAAATAAATTATTCCTATTTAAAGCTAAATACTTACCTGTAAAATAAATCCTAATATAGCTACAATATAAATTATAATTATATTATAGCTATTTTAGGATTTATATTTATTTTACAGGCAACTTTGTATTTATTTTAACCAGGTACAATAGCTATTAAATAGTTAAGAACTATTTAATAGCTAAAATAGTTAAAATTATTACAAATTTACCAGTAAAATAAATCCTAACCTAAGTTACAATTAAACCTAACACTACACTATCAATAAATAAATTAAATAAAATACCTACAATTACCTACAATTAAACCTAATCTATTATTCCTATTTAAAGCTAAATACTTACCTGTAAAATAAATCCTAATATAGCTACAATGTAAATTATAATTATATTATAGCTATTTTAGGATTTATATTTATTTTACAGGCAACTTTGTATTTATTTTAACCAGGCACAATAGCTATTAAATAGTTAAGAACTATTTAATAGCTAAAATAGTTAAAATAATTACAAATTTACCAGTAAAATAAATCCTAACCTAAGTTACAATTAAACCTAACACTACACAATCAAAAAATAAATTAAATAAAATACCTACAATTACCTACAATTAAACCTAACACTACACTATCAATAAATTAATTAAATACAATATCTACAAATAATTAAATCAGCCAATCAGATTGAGCTCGAATTCTATTGGCTGTTCCGATCAGCCAATAGAATGCAAGCTCAATCTGATTGGCTGATCGGATCAGCCAATCGGATTGAACTTGATTCTGATTGGCTGATTCCATCAGCCAATCAGAATTTTCCTACCTTAATTCCGATTGGCTGATAGAATCCTATCAGCCAATCGGAATTCGAGGGACGCCATCTTGGATGACGTCCCTTAAAGGAACCGTCATTCGTCGGGAAGTCGTCGGTGAAGATGGATGTTCCGCGTCGGCGGGATGAACTACATGGATCCGGAAGAAAGAAGATTGAAGATGCCGTTGATAGAAGACTTCAGCCGGATCATGGACCTCTTCAGCTCCCGCTTGGATGAAGACTTCAGCCGGATCATGGACCTCTTCAGCTCCTGCTTGGATGAAGACTTCAGCCGGATCATGGACATCTTCAGCCCCCCACTTGGGCTTGGATCAAGACATCGGAGGAGCTCTTCTGGATCGATCGGTGAACCTGGTATGGTGAAGATAAGGTAGGAAGATCTTCAGGGGCTTAGTGTTAGGTTTATTTAAGGGGGGTTTGGGTTAGATTAGGGGTATGTGGGTGGTGGGTTGTAATGTTGGGGGGGGGGGTATTGTATGTGTTTTTTTTACAGGCAAAATAGCTGAATTATTTGGGGCATGCCCCGCAAAGGGCCCTGTTCAGGGCTGGTAAGGTAAAAGAGCTTTGAACTTTAGTAATTTAGAATAGGGTAGGGCATTTTTTTTATTTTGGGGGTCTTTGTTATTTTATTAGGGGCTTAGAGTAGGTGTAATTAGTTTAAAATTGTTGTAATATTTTTCTGATGTTTGTAAATATTTTTTTTTTTTTGTAACTTAGTTCTTTTTTATTTTTTGTACTTTAGTTAGTTTATTTCATTGTAGTTATTTGTAGATATTGTATTTAATTAATTTATTGATAGTGTAGTGTTAGGTTTAATTGTAGGTAATTGTAGGTATTTTATTTAATTTATTTATTGATAGTGTAGTGTTAGGTTTAATTGTAACTTAGGTTAGAATTTATTTTACAGGTAATTTTGTAATTATTTTAACTATTTTAGCTATTAAATAGTTCTTAACTATTTAATAGCTATTGTACCTGGTTAAAATAAATACAAAGTTACCTGTAAAATAAATATAAATCCTAAAATAGCTACAATATAATTATAATTTATATTGTAGCTATATTAGGATTTATTTTACAGGTAAGTAGGGGTCAGCGGTGTTAGGGGCAGCAGATTAGGGGTACATAAGTATAACGTAGGTGGCGGTCGGCAGATTAGGGGTTAATAAAATTTAATCGAGTGGCGGCGATGTGGGGGGACCTCGGTTTAGGGGTACATAGGTAGTTTATGGGTTTTAGTGTACTTTAGAGCACAGTAGTTAAGAGCTTTATAAACCGGCGTTAGCCCAGAAAGCTCTTAACTATTGACTTTTTTCTGCGGCTGGAGTTTTGTCGTTAGATTTCTAACGCTCACTTCAGCCACGACTCTAAATACCGGAGTTAGAAAGATCCCATTGAAAAGATAGGATACGCAAATGACGTAAGGGGATCTGTGGTATGGAAAAGTCGCGGCTGCAAAGTGAGCGTTAGACCCTTTCCTGACTGACTCCAAATACCGGCAGTAGCCTAAAACCAGCGTTAGGAGCCTCTAACGCTGGTTTTGACGGCTACCGCCAAACTCTAAATCTAGGCCTTAATTTATTGATAGTGTAGTGTTAGGTTTAATTGTAGCTTAGGTTAGGATTTATTTTACAGGTAATTTTGTCATTATTTTAACTAGGTAACTATTAAATAGTTATTAACTATTTAATAGCTATTGTACCTGGTTAAAATAAATACAAAGTTGCCTGTAAAATAAATATTAATCCTAAAATAGCTACAATATAATTATTATTTATATTGTAGCTATATTAGGGTTTATTTTACAGGTAAGTATTTAGATTTAAATAGGAATAATTTATTTAATAAGAGTTAATTTATTTTGTTAGAATAAAATTATATTTAACTTAGGGGGGGTGTTAGGGTTAGAATTAGCTTTAGGGGTTAAATTTTTTATTAGAGTAGCGGTGAGCTCCGATCGGCAGATTAGGGGTTAATACTTGAAGTTAGGTGTCGGCGATGTTAGGGAGGGCAGATTAGGGGTTAATACTATTTATTATAGGGTTATTGAGGCGGGAGTGAGGCGGATTAGGGGTTAATAACTTTATTATAGTAGCGGTGCGGTCCGCTCGGAAGATTAGGGGTTAATAAGTGTAGACAGGTGGAGGCGACGTTGAGGGGGGCAGATTAGGGGTTAATAAATATAATATAGGGGTCGGCGGTGTTAGGCGCAGCAGATTAGGGGTACATAGCTATAATGTAGGTGGCAGCGGTGTACAGAGCGGCAGATTAGGGGTTAATAATAATATGCAGGGGTCAGCGATAGCGGGGGCGGCAGATTAGGGGTTAATAAATATAATATAGGAGTCGGCGGTGTTAGGGGCAGAAGATTAGAGGTTCATAGGAATAATGTAGGTGGCAGTGGTGTGCGGTCGGCAGATTAGGGGTTAAAAATTTTAATAGAGTGGCGGCGATGTGGGGGGACCTCGGTTTAGGGGTACATAGGTAGTTTATGGGTGTTAGTGTACTTTAGAGCACAGTAGTTAAGAGCTTTATGGGCTAATGCCGGTTTATAAAGCTCTTAACTACTGACTTTTTTCTGTGGCTGGAGTTTCGTCGTTAGATTTCTAACGCTCACTTCAGACACGACTCTAAATACCGGCGTTAGAAAGATCCCATTGAAAAGATAGGATACGCAATTGACGTAAGGGGATCTGCAGTATGGAAAAGTCGCGGCTGGAAATTGAGCGTTAGACCCTTTAATGACTGGCTCCAAATACCAGAGGGCGGTAAAAACCAGCGTTAGGAGCCTCTAACGCTGGTTTTGACGGCTACCGCCCAACTCTAAATCTAGGCCTTAGAAAGGCAAATTTTAGCTTGAGAGATTTTTATCTTGCTATGTGGGTCCTGGATTTTAGAAAAATAAAGCATTTTAATGATGTTTCTCTATGACAACAATATTTTAATAATCAAACCCTAAAGGGGTCTATTCATTAAAAGGTACATGCTAGGTGGATTGAAACATTTCAGTTCCCGCTAATAACTATGCATTATAAAGGGCCACTTCCAGTAAGCATCTCCTGCAAGAAGAGCTGAGTTAGCCCTGCACATTGCATAGTTAATGCTGTGTAAAATTCACCTAAAATAAGAGACTTGCAAGTGACTTGTACACAGCATTAACTATGCATCGAGCAGGGCTAAATCAGCTCTTATTGCAGGAGATACTAACTGGGTTTGGCTTTTCATATTGCATAGTTAATGAAAGATTTCACATCAACTACAATTCGCCGGCAATTCATTGCTTTGTGAATAGAGCCCTAAGTGTTTAATCGCCATAAAAGGGTTAAACACAAAGGTAAAGCATTTAGCACCCAAGTGCAGCAAAGCCCAAGATTAATATGTTGTGTGACTCCTGCTCCTTATTGTCTCACTGATCATGCTCTGCTTAGAAGCTGCAATGAGTTTTAATGTGTTTAACCCCTTAACAACCAGCATTGTACCCCTGTACGACGTTGGTCGTTATGCCCAAAAAAACAGTGATGTACCCTGTACGTCGCTGCAGTCCTGGGCTTCTCTCTGCCACGTTCTCGCTCAAAATAACGGGATAGCGCTATTTCTGCAACTGCAGAAATAGATTTGCAGAGTTACCGATGCAGAGAGAGCTGATCATTAGTAGGTGGGGGCGGGTGGGCAGCCCATCGTGAGAAACCTGTTCACAATGAAACCTAAAACTTTTTCAGTGAGAAACCTAAAATTGTGAGAAAGTTAGCGATTTTTTTTATTTGATCGCATTTGGCGGTGAAATGGTGGCATGAAATATACCAAAACGGGCCTAGATCAACACTTTGGGTTGCCTGCTAAAAAAAAATATAGTTTTGATAGGTAAATATAAAAAAAGGCTCTATTTATTTTTAAATGTAGTCATGGCAAAAATGCTAAAAATGCTCTGGTCTTTTGGGGAAGCTTCTGTCTGAAGTACCCGGTCCTTAAGGGGTTAACCCGGTGAGTTTAAGGTGTCAGTATGATGAAAAAATTAGAACATGCAATTTTTACTTTAGTACATCCCACTAAATTCCAGTAAACATGTGGCTTAAGATTATAGATATATATATATATATATATATATATATATTTACTTAACAGAAGGTTTTGCAATGCAGTAGAAAATGAAGCATGCACTTTTATCATAGACATTTTATTACATAAACCATCATTAGAATTCATTTTTCTGCAAACCTCATAAATGCTACATTTCTGTTAAAATTGATGCCAGCATTACGTTTACATTTGATACTGAATAACTCCTAAACGATTCCATAGAACAACCAGATCATTACTTACAAAAGTGACAATGTGACATGAATTTTCTGGGTGGTGATACAGTCAGAAAAAAAAAAAAGGTGGCATCATAAATTATTTCAGAATAGCCTTGGGTGAACAAACATTTGTTGATAATGTATATTTGATCTGTTATTTAATTATGCCTTCATGACATTATAAAACTATATTTTATTCTCCTTTCATGTGATCTTTCACCTATGTAAGAACCAACACCTGGCATCTTTTCAAATGCTTTTTTTTTTTTTTCCCCTTACATCTGTGGCAAAAGTTAAAAAGGTAACATGAAAAGGAAGATGAAAAAGGAATACTGTTCAAATTGAAGGACGTTAGTTTCAAGTTTCAATCTTGTATCAAAACATCTCCGCCTCATCTTCTTTCTCAGTCATCATAAATGAGCAGTACAAAGAGGTATACAAACATCAGTACAATGCAATGTGTATACTGCAATCCATAAATCAGAGTTACAAAATTATACCTGACATATCAAAAAACTGACAGTCACATACTTAAGATTTTCATCTGTACGTTCCCTTGGACTTCCTTTATTAATAAATCTGACACATAAAAAGCATCAGTATGACTAAAGTGTCAGTTACTCGAAAGGCTGTTTTGATCTATTCCTTAACTTTTAAAAGGAATATTCTCTTTTTCACAGAGACAAGATCTGTTCACTCACTGGCAGCTTTCAAATGACCAGCTCTTGAAGTTTAATTCTAAGTTTTAAATAAATATTGTATGCAAGACGAATAATTATAATGCTCCAGAGAGATGTAATGACATTGATTCTTTTTTATCTAAAAAATTTCACGCCTGGGGGTTGTGCAGTCTGTATTTTCTATGGTTGTGTAAAGGTACATTCTACATATTAAATATGCTAGATGGAAATGACATGAATACACTGTGCTGTATAATGACTGCATATCTAATAAATTATATTGTATATATACTTGTTATTTAAAGAAATTTAAAATGTACAAAAGGAAGGATGACCTACTTAGCAAGATAAAAAAGCAGGCATATTTTATAGTCTCCAGATACTATGAGGGTCCCAAAAGTTATAAAAAATCATCAACAGAATATATAAAGTGCACAAGGACTATGATGACTCTTAAAATTACAGTCCTAACATATTTCACATATTTTGATTAATAGAGATACTCCCATGAACTCCATGACTTAAAATGCAATATGCTTTTTAAAAAAAAAAAAAAAAAAGTGGTTTAAAATCATACTTGTCCAACCTAAAAAAAAACTACCACCTATGTAATTCTTTCTTTTTTTTAATATGAATACTACACATGTGCATACACATTAAGACAAAAGAAAAAAACAATTACTAAGGGCCTGGGTCAGATTGTTTTTTTCATGCTAAATAAGCGGCTGTCCCTGCAAGTTCCAAGATGTGTCCTATATAAAGTACGGCAATTTGCTGGAAAGTGAAACGTCACTGGGGAGAGCAAATTTAGCAGGGAGCTGGGGGCATGATTTACAAATTAAATCCTGCCCCCATTACTAATCAGATTACTCTTATTTTAGTGCATAGTAAATTACCATTGTGCCTTTTTTAATGGATTTCTTTTATTAGGGCAATAATTGTTTTGTGTATTTTGACATCATCTCACCAACTTTCATGCTTGTAAAAAAAAAAAAGTGAGATTGCAGGGGGAAATGTTTACAGAATATGCCAGACCTGGAGGAGAAAGTTGAACTACACCTATATGACCTTGTTCAGTCCACTAGCAGAGGGTGGGAAACTCATTTTCTGATAAGGAAAATAATACGTTTTGAATTTCATATTCTAAATACAAATTTCACTATGATGTTTTTTGGCAAATTTATTAAGATTTCTACTCTGCACCCTAAATTGTTTCTTTTCTGTTTAATTTTAATATGAATTTTAATTATCTCATAAAATATGATTGTTGCAGAACAATTGTGTACAATTTATTTTTATTTCAATATATATATATATATATATATATATATATATATATATAAAATTTGTATTTCTTTCATGTAATTGGCAAGAGTCCATGAGCTAGTGGATATACAATCCTACCAGGAGGGGCAAAGTTTCCCAAACCTCAAAATGCCTATAAATACACCCCTCACCACACCCACAATTCAGTTTTACAAACTTTGCCTCCTCTGGAGGTGGTGAAGAAAGTTTGTGCTAAGATTCCTATGTTGACTTTCGCTTCTCAGCATTTTGAAGCCCGATTCCTCTCAGAGTACAGCGAATGTCAGAGGGACGTGGAGAGTATTACCTATTGAATTTAATGATTTTCCTAACGGGGGTCTTTTTCATAGGTTCTCTGTTATCGGTCGTAGAGATTCATCTCATACCTCTCTTTTCAAATCAACGATATACTCTGATATACCATTACCTCTACTGTTAACTGTTTCAGTACTGGTTTGGCTATCTGCTATATGTGGATGGGTGTCTTTGGGTAAGTATGTTTTTATTACTTAAGACACCTCAGCTATGGTTTTGGCACTTTTATGCATTTATATAAAGTTCTAAATATATATATTGTACTTATATTTGCCATGAGTCAGGTTCATGTCTTTCCTTTTGCAGATTGTCAGTTTCATATTTGGGGAAAATTAATATTAAGAAATATTTTTTTCTTACCTGAGGTTTAGTCTTTTTTTCAATTGACTACTTTGTTTCAAATTGCGGGCTGACTTAGGCTTGCGGATGCGCCACATGCCTCACTTTATTGCGTCATTCTTGGCGCAAGAATTTTTTGGCGCGAAAGGCACGTCTGTTGACGCAAGTTCGTCATTTCCGGCATCGTAATTGACGCAGGGTTGTGTCGTTAGTGACGTGAGTGTGTCATTTCCGGACATGGTTGGCGGCAAAAAAATGTTTAAGTTACGTTGTGCGTCATACTTGGCGACAAATTTTTTTCATTATTTATTTGCCTCATTGCTGTTTGCCTCTTGCCTTTTTCTATGTTTTCTATGAGGGCTATGCTATTTGCATTTTTTCCCAATCCTGAAACTGTCATATAAGGAAATTGATAATTTTGCTTTATATGTTGTTTTTTCTTTTACATTCTGCAAGATGTCTCAATCTGATCCTGCCTCAGAAGTATCTGTTGGAACTTTGCTGCCTGACATCGTTCTACCAAAACTAAGTGCATTTGTTGTAAAATGGTGGAGATTATATCTCCTAATATCATTTGTATTAGTTGCCATGATAAACTTTTACATGCATATAGTGTGTCCATCAGTAATAGTACATTGCCGGTTGCAGTTCCTTCAACTTCTAATCAGGTTTGGAAATCTCAAGAGGCGAGATTACTAATGAATATTTTAGAACTCCGTGCAATTCTCAGAGCTCTTCAGTTTTGGCCTCTGTTGAAGAGAGAACCATTCATTTGTTTTCAGACAGACAATATTACAACTGTGGCATATGTCAATCATCAGGGTGGGACTCACAGTCCCCAAGCTATGAAAGAAATATCTCGGATACTTGTTTGGGTGGAATCCAGCTCCTGTCTAATTTCTACAGTTAATATCCCAGGTGTAGACAATTGGGAGGTGGATTATCTCAGCCGTCAGACTTTACATCCAGGGGAGTGGTCTCTCCATCCGGATGTGTTTTCTTAGATTGTTCAGATGTGGGATCTTCCAGAAATAGATCTGATGGCTTCTCATCTAAACAAGAAACTTCCCAGATACCTTTCCAGGTCCAAGGATTCTCAGGCAGAAGCAGTGGATGAGCTGACACTTCCATGGTGTTATCAACCTGCTTATATCTTCCCTCCTCTAGTTCGTCTTCCAAGAGTGATCTCCAAAATCATCATGGAACAATCATTTGTGTTGCTGGTGGCTCCAGCATGGCCCCACAGGTTTTGGTATGTGGATCTTGTTCGGATGTCCAGTTGCCAACCTTGGCCACTTCCGTTAAGGCCGGACCTACTGTCTCAAGGTCCATTTTTCCATCAGGATCTCAAATCATTAAATTTGAAGGTATGGAAATTGAACGCTTAGTGCTAAGTCATAGAGGTTTCTCTGACTCAGTGGTTAATACTATGTTACAAGCTCTTAAATCTGTCTCTAGAAAGATTTATTATCGAGTTTGGAAGACTTACATTTCATTGTGTTCTTCTCATAAATTCTCTTGGCATTCTTTTAGAATTCCTAGAATTTTACAGTTTCTTCAGGATGGTTTGGATAAAGGTTTGTCTGCAAGTACTTTGAAGGGACAAATCTCTGTTCTTTCTGTTTTATTTCACAGAAAGATTTGCTACTCTTCCTGATATTCACTGTTTTGTACAGGCTTTAGTTCGTATTAATCCTGTCATTAAATCAATTTCTCCTCCTTGGAGTCCTAAATTGGTTTTGAGGGCATTACAGGCTCCTCCATTTGAGCCTAATCACTCTTTGGACATTAAATTACTTTCTTGGAAATTGTTGTTTCTTTTGGCCATCTCTTCTGCTAGAAGAGTTTCTGAGCTTTCTGCTCTTTCTTGTGAATCTCCTTTTCTGATTTTTCATCAGGATAAGGTGGTTTTGCAGACTTAATTTAAGTTCTTACCCAAGGTTGTGAATTCTAACAACATAAGTAGAGAAATTGTTGTCCCTTCCTTGTGTCCTAATCCTAAGAATTCTTTGGAAAATTCCTTACATTCTTTGAATGTAGTGAGAGCTTTGAAATATTATGTTGAAGCTACTAAAGATTTCAGAAAGACTTCTATTCTATTTGTTATATCCTCTGGTTCTAGGAAAGGTCAGAAAGCTTCTGCTATTTCCTTGGCTTCTTGGTTAAAGTGTTTGATTCTTCAAGCTTATTATTTATTTCGGATCAGGCCTCGACTCAGAGAATTACAGCTCATTCTACTAGATCAGTCTCCACTTCGTGGGCTTTTAAGAATGAAGCTTCAGTTGATCAGATTTGCAAAGCGGCAACTTCGTCCTCTTTGCATACATTTACTAAATTCTACCGTTTTGAAGTATTTGCTTCTTCAGAAGCAGTTTTTGGTAGAAAAGTTCTTCAGGCAGCTGTTTCAGTTTGATTCTTCTGCTGATGTTTTAAGTTTTTCTTTTCTTCATGAGAATAACTTATATTTTGGGTTGTGGATTAATTTTTCAGCATATGGCTGTTGTTTATTTTTATCCCTCCCTCTCTAGTGACTCTTGCGTTGAGTTCCACATCTTGAGTATTTGATATCCCATACGTCACTAGCTCATGGACTCTTGCCAATTACATGAAAGAAAACATAATTTATGTAAGAACTTACCTGATAAATTAATTTATTTCATATTGGCAAGAGTCCATGAGGCCCACCCTTTTCTTATGGTGGTTATGCTTTTTTTGTATAAAGCACAATTATTTCTAGATTCCTTTGTTGATGCTTTTTACTCCTTTCTTATCACCCCACTACTTGGTTATTCATTAAACTGAATTGTGGGTGTGGTGAGGGGTGTATTTATAGGCATTTTGAGGTTTGGGAAACTTTGCCACTCCTGGTAGGATTGTATATCCCATACATCACTAGCTCATGGACTCTTGCCAATATGAAATAAATGAATTTATCAGGTAAGTTCTTACATAAATTATGTTTTTATTATTTAATAGTTTTCTCAATTTTTAAATTACAATTTTTTGTGAGCTTGATTGTAATGTATGAATCACCTTCACATACTTAAATGCAGGGAATATCTCTTTTCAATTGGCAAAAACTGCCTTTGAAGAATTAGGACAGGGGTTTCATAGTACTTGTGAGAAATTCACAAGCCCAGGGAGCTTTATAGAATCAAGTCCTAAGTTGAAATTAAGCAGTCCCTTTAATATGTAAATGGTCAATAGAGCAGCATTATACTGGTTAATTCATCCATTTGTTTTCCCACTAGCAGGATACCCACTATCAAGTAATATCCACCAATGCCACCTTTAGTTGAATGACTCATTTGTCAGTTAACTAGGTGATGATTTCAAGTCTTAGCTCATCCTGACTCCATTAGGTTTTTTTTTCTTTTGTCCTGGCACTGTATCCAGCAGCAATACCCTACCATACTACAAATACATTTTGCCTGTTCTGCAGAGATGTGTTGTATCTACAAATAATTCACATGCAGATAAATAACTCTACAGTTGGCATAAGTTTGCCCAAAAAATGCTTGAGAAATTTTTGAGTTAAGCTAAGACCCATAGCATAACTGAACAGGACACTGTGCTTTTGTCCCTGAATTCTTGCCGTTACTGAACTCGTGGCAATATTCCTGAGAAGTCACATGAACGGTGTGCTGCATCAGAGCTAGGTGGCTTGGCGAAGTTCAAACCAGGATCTGAACCGAGAAAAATGAAAAAGATTGCAAAATGAGTGTTCTTTTAATGTCAAGCAGAAGACAAGGGGTTATGTACCCATATCCAGGGACATTAGTTTTCAAATTTGTATAAGCCAACTTAATTATTACACTTACCTATGGAATATTAAAGTAACAGCAACAGAGAGACTTAAATAAATAAGCAAGTTTCTAATTGGAACCCCTTCTGAGAACTGTCCATTAACTTTTTATAAACTTTTTATCAACACTTTTAAAGACACTTAATAATGAAACAGAAAGAGGTTGGAACTCGGAAGCCTGTGGGTGCTGTATAAAAGTTTGTTTATTTATCGCATTTCTTAAAAACAAGTTAGTGATGTGTTGGTGGTATCATCAATGGTTGATGTATCTGTAGGACCCGCACTTAATAATGAAAGAAACATCTTTTAAACATTTTTTAAATTAGGTATTTTATCATTAATATTAAGAATATCAGAGTATTATGTTCTTTAGGCCCGGGTCAATAAATATGTATTAATTTTTAATGGTTTTATGGAATGTTGATATTTTTATTCATTAAGTTGAGTGTTAAATATCGTTTTAATTAAAGCGATATTTGTCCTCTACTGTGTAATACCTTGTGTTCGGATCATTGGGAAGCATTGCGCTCCATAAGCTCCTATGGGAGACGGCATCAGAAATTCAGTGCCAGCAAAGGGGGTAAGTCCCACAGGAATGGCAGCAAATATAAATGTATATGCTGATATACATATATATTTATGTGCTAATATATGTATGTACACATATTAACACATAAATATATATGTATATAAGCATATACCTATATATTTACTGGGAACACACAGTTCCCATAGACCGCAATGTAAAGGCACTTTTCAGTGCCAGTTTTTTTTCTAAAACCCTACTCCCTCCAGATTTAACCCCAAAAATACTGCCTAGTGCAGTAAATGTATTAAAAAATAAAGATGCTGCCATCTTTAGGCTGGATTACAACTGGACAATGTTTATATGTGTATACATATTAATGATTAATAATTTATGTAAGAACTTACCTGATAAATTAATTTCTTTCATATTGGCAAGAGTCCATGAGCTAGTGACGTATGGGATATGCAATCCTACCAGGAGGGGCAAAGTTTCCCAAACTTTAAAATGCCTATAAATACACCCCTCACCATACCCACAATTCAGTTTAATGAATAGCCAAGACGTGGGGTGATAAAGAAAGGAGTAAAAAGCATCAACAAAGGCATTTGGAAATAATTATGCTTTATACAAAAATCATAACCACCATAAAAAAGGGGGTGGGCCTCATGGACTCTTGCCAATATGAAAGAAATGTATTTATCAGGTAAGCTCTTACATAAATTATGTTTTCTTTCATGTAATTGGCAAGAGTCCATGAGGTAGTGACGTATGGGATAGCAATACCCAAGATGTGGAACTCCACGCAAGAGTCACTAGAGAGGGAGGGATAAAATAAAAACAGTCATTTTCCGTTGAAGAAAATTAATCCACAACCCAAATATAAGTTATTCTCAAAAAATAAAAATAAAAACTTAAATCATAAGCAGAAGAATCAAACTGAAACAGCTGCCTGAAGAACTTTCCTACCAAAAACTGCTTCCGAAGAAGCAAATACATCAAAATGGTAGAATTTAGTAAATGTATGCAAAGAAGACCAAGTTGCTGCTTTGCAAATCTGATCAACTGAAGCTTCATTCTTAAAAAGCCCAAGAAGTGGAAACTGATCTAGTAGAATGAGCTGTAATTCTCTGAGGTGGGGCTTTACCCAACTCCAAATAAGCTTGATAAATCAAAAGCTTTAACCATGATGCCAAACAAACGTCAGAAACCTTCTGACCTTTCCTGGAACCAGAAAAGATAACAAAAAGACTAGAAGTCTTCCTGAAATCTTTAGTAGCTTCAACATAATATTCAGAGCTCTCACCACATCCAAAGTATGTAAAGATCTCTCCAAAGAATTCTTAGGATTAGGACACAAAGAAGGGACAACAATTTCTCTATTAATGTTAGAATTCACAACCTTAGGAAAGAATTTAAATGAAGTCTGCAAAACTGCCTTATCCTGATGAAAAATCAGAAAAGGAGATTCACAAGAAAGAGCAGATAATTCAGAAACTCTTCTAGCAGAAGAGATGGCCAAAAGGAACAACACTTTCCAAGAAAGTAGTTTAATGTCCAAAGTATGCATAGGCTCAAATGGAGGAGCCTGTAAAGCCTTCAAAACCAAATTAAGACTCCAAGGAGGAGAGATTGATTTAATGACAGGCTTGATATGTACCAAAGCCTGCATAAAACAGTGAATAACAGGAAGTTAAGCAATTTTTCTATGGAATAAAACAGAAAGAACAGAGATTTGTCTTTTCAAGGAACTTGCAGACAAACCTTTATCCAAACCATCCTGAAGAAACTGTAAAATTCTAGGAATTCTAAAAGAATGCCAAGAAAATTTATGAGAACACCATGAAATGTAAGTCTTCCAAACTCGATAATATATCTTTCTAGAAACAGATTTACGAGCCTGCAACATAGTATTAATCACTGAGTCAGAGAAACCTCTATGACTTTGCACTAAGCGTTCAATTTCCATACCTTCAAATTTAATGATTTGAGATCCTGATGGAAAAATGGACCTTGAGATAGAAGGTCTGGCCTTAATGGAAGTGGCCAAGGACATTTGAACAAGATCCACATACCAAAACTTGTGAGACCATGCTGGAGCCACCAGCAGCACAAATGATTGCTCCATGATGATCTTGGAGATCACTCTTGGAAGAAGAACTAGAGGAAGGAAAATATAAGCAGGTTGATAACACCATGGAAGTGTCAACGCAGCCTCTGCTTCCACCTGAGGATCCCTGGACCTGGACAGGTACCTGGGAAGTTTTTTTGTTTAGATGAGATACCATCAGATCTATTTCTGGAAGCCTCCACATCTGAACAATTTGAGAAAACACATCTGGGTGGAGAGACCATTCTCCCGGATGTAAAGTCTGACAATTGAGGTAATCCGCTTCCCAATTGTCTATACCTGGGATATGAACAGCAGAAATTAGACAGGAGCCTGATTCCGCCCAAACAAGTATCCAAGATACTTATTTCATAGCTTGAGGACTGTGAGTCCCACCCTGATGATTGACATATACCACAGTTGTGATATTGACTGTCTGAAAACAAATGAATGGTTCTCTCTTCAACAGAGGCCAAAACTGAAGAGCCCTGAGAATTGCATGGAGTTCCAAAATATTGATTGGTAATCTCGCCTCTTGAGATTTCCAAACCCCTTGTGCTGTCAGAGATCCCCAAACAGCTCCCCAACCTGAAAGACTCGCATCTGTTCTGATCACAGTCCAGATTGGGCGAATGAAAGAGGCCCCTAGAATTATACGATGGTGATCTAACCACCAAGTCAGAGAAAGTCGAACATTTGGGATTTAAGGATATTAATTGTGATATCCTTGTATAATCCCTGCACCATTGGTTCAGCATACAAAGCTGAAGAGGTCTCATATGAAAACGAGCAAAGGGAATAGAGTCCGATGCTGCAGTCATGAGACCTAAAACTTCCATGCACATAGCTACTGAAGGGAATGACTGAGACTGAAGGTTCTGACAGGCTGCAACCAATTTCAAACGTCTCTTGTCTGTTAGAGACAAAGTAATGGACACTGAATCTATCTGGAAACCTAAAAAGGTTACCTTTGTCTGAGGAATCAAAGAACTTTTTGGTAAATTGATCCTCCAATCATGTCTTTGAAGAAACAACACTAGCTGATTTGTGTGAGATTCTGCAGAACGTAAAGACTGAGCGAGTACCAAGATATCGTCCAAATAAGGAAACACTGCAATACCCTGCCCTCTGATTACAGAGAGTAGGGCACAAAGAACCTTTGAAAAGATTCTTGGAGCTGTTGCTAGGCCAAAAGGAAGAGCAACAAATTGGTAATGCTTGTCTAGAAAAGAGAATCTCAGGAACTGATAGTGATCCAGATGAATCGGAATATGAAGATATGCATCCTGTAAGTCTATTGTGGACATATAATGCCCTTGCTGAAGAAAAGGCAGAATAATCCTTATAGTCACCATCTTGAAAGTTAGTACTCTTACATATTGATTCAAAATCTTTAGATCCAAAACTGGTCTGAATTAATTTTCTTTCTTTGGGACAATGAATAGATTTGAATAAAACCCTAGAACCTGTTCCTGAAACGGAACTGGCATGATTACCCCTGATAACTCCAGGTCTGAAACACACTTCAGGAAAGCCTGAGCCTTTACTGGGTTTGCTGGAATGCGTGAGAGAAAAAATCTTCTCACAAGCAGTGTTACTCTGAATCCTATTCTGTACCCCTGAGAGACAATACTCTGAATCCAATGATTTTGGATCGAATTGATCCAAACATCGTTGAAAATTTTTAATCTGCCCCCTACCAGTTGAGCTGGAATGAGGGCCGTACCTTCATGCGGACTTGGGGGCTGGCTTTGATCTCTTAAATGGCTTGGATTTATTCCAATTTGAGGAAGGCTTCCAATTGGAAACAGATTCCTTTGGGGAAGGATTAGATTTCTGTTCCTTATTATGTCGAAAGGAACGAAAACTTTTGGAAGCTTTAGATTTACCCTTAGGTTTGTATCCTGAGGCAAAAAAACTCCCTTCACCCCAGTGACAGTTGAAATTATTGAATCCAACTGAGAACCAAATAATGTATTACCTTGGAAAGAAAGAGATAGCAATCTGGACTTAGAAGTCATATCAGCATTCCAAGATTTGAGCCACAAAACTCTTCTAGCTAAAATAGCTAAATACATATATCTAACATCAATTTTGATTATATAAAAAATGGCATCACAAATGAAATTATTAGCATGTTGAATCAACTTAACAATGCTAGACAAATCATGATCCAATACTTGTTGCGCTAAAGTTTCCAACCAAAAAGTTGAACCAGCTGCAACATCATCCAAAGAAATGGCAGGCCTAAGAAGATGACCTGAATATAAATAAGCCTTCCTTAGATAAGATTCACGTTTCCTATCTAAAGGATCTTTAAAAGAAGTACTATCTTCCGCAGGAATAGTAGTACGTTTAGCAAGAGTAGAGATAGACCCATCAACTTTGGGGATCTTTTCCCAAAACTCTTATCTAACTGCTGGCAAAGGATACAATTTTTAAACCTTGAAGAAGGAATAAAAGAAGTACCAGGCCTATTCCATTCTTTAGAAATCATATCAGAAATAGCATCAGGAACTGGAAAAACCTCTGGAATAACCACAGGAGGTTTATAAACAGAATTTAAATGTTTACTAGTTTTAATATCAAGAGGACTAGTTTCCTCCATATCTAATATAATCAACACTTCTTTTAACAAAGAATGAATATACGCCATTTTAAATAAATAAGTGGATTTGTCAGTGTCAATATCTGAGGCAGGATCTTCTGAATCAGATAGATCCTCATCAGAGAAGGATAAATCAGTATGTTGCCGGTCATTTGAAATTTCATCAACTCTATGAGAAGTTTTAAAAGACCTTTTATGTTTATTAGAAGGCGGAATGGCAGAAAAAGCCTTCGGAATAGAATCAGAAATAAATTATTTTAAATTTACAGGTATATCTTGTGCATTAGATGTTGAGGAAACAGCAACAGGTAATGAACTACTACTGATGGATACATTTTCTACATGTAAAAGTTTATCATGACATCTATTACAAACCACAGCTGGAGGTATAATCTCCACAAGTTTACAACAAATGCACTTAGCTTTGGTAGAACTGTTATCAGGCAGCAGGGATCCAACAGTGAATTCTGAGACAGGATCAGATTGAGACATCTTGCAAATGTAAGAGAAAAAAAAAACAACATATAAAGCAAAATTATCAATTTCCTTATATGGCAGTTTCAGGAATGGGAAAAATGCAAACAGCATAGCCCTCTGACATAGAAAAAGGCAAGAGGCAAATAGGAATGGGGTCTTAATTAATGAAAATATTTGGCGCCAAGTATGACGCACAACAAACAGAAAAATATTTTTTGGCGCCAAAAATGTCCAAAAACGACACACTCGCGTCATAGATGATGCAACTTCGTGAAGGACTCGGCATCAACTAAGATGAATTTGCCTCAATGAACGTAACTTCGCGCAAAAAAATCTCGGGCCAAGAATGACTCAATAAACTTTGGCATAGGTAATAAATACATTTTCATAAAAAAGCATTTCCCAGATATGAAACTGACAGTCTGCAAAAGGAAATATACTGAAAACCTGAATCATGGCAAATATAAGTACAAAACATATATTTAGAACTTTATATAAATACATAAAGTGCCAAACCATAGCTGAGAGTGTCTTATGTAATGAAAACATACTTACCAAAAGACAAACCAGTACTGAAACAGTTATAAGTAGAGGTAATGGAATATGAGAGTATATTGTCGATCTGAAAAGGGAGGTAGGAGATGAATCTCTACAACAGATAACAGAGAACCTATGAAATAGATCCCCGTGAGGAAAACCATTGCATTCAGTAGGTGAGACTCCCTTCATATCCCTCTGACATTCACTGTACTCTGAGAAGAATTGGGCTTCAAAAATGCTGAGAAGCGCATTTCAACGTAGAAATCTTAGCACAAACTTACTTCACCACCTCCATAGGAGGCAAAGTTTGTAAAACTTAATTGTGGGTGTGGTGAGGGGTGTATTTATAGGCATTTTGAGGTTTGGGAAACATTGTCCCTCCTGGTAGGATTGTATATCCCATATGTCACTAGCTCATGGACTCTTGCCAATTACATGAAAGAAATATATATATATTTATATATACATACAAATACATCTTTAGCCATGCAAATGTATGTGTCTCAATTTGCCTGCCTTTTTATTCTAACACCAAAGATCTCATATCTTTGAGCACTTATAACTATTTTTGTGCAATCATTTTTTAAAATAATTTTTATTAGACAGTGTTAATATGAGTGTAACTATACTTTGCAATGTATTTTTGAAGTGTTTTGTGCAACTTTTTTATTTCAGAGAAAAGTTAACCACACCTCTGAGATCACAGTAAGGATTGAAGCGTAAATGCTGATTGCGCTAGTGAAATCACAATTTCGCTCAACTTATAATATCAGCACAATGAAAAAGGCTTGCTTAAACAGGATATCTCTTGCGCAAAAGCATTTGCACCTCACATGTAATCTAGCCCTTTACTTTTTAATAAACTACACTAGACAGTATTTTGCGGCCATTTGGGGCAGAGTCATAAAATTAACCAGAGATCTGATCACTGATTAATTTTATAAGAGCTAATTGCTACCACAAGCTTGCGGTATTATTATTATTATTATAATTTATTTGTTTAGCGCCGCAAAATTTCATAGCTCTGGGTACAAAGATAGGGGTATACAATGCCAAGGATTTGTGATAAAATACAAAACATAGCAAACTAAACAAATCTAGTACAGGAGGAAGAGGGCCCTGCTCCGGAGAGCTCACAGTCTACAGGTTGAGGGTGCAGAGACATAAGGTTTGGGGTAGCTTGTCACATGGATTGTAGTTGCAGCAGTAAGTCAGGCAGTTCAAGAATTATTGGTTAGGATGAGAGAAGGAGGATAGATGGTAAGCCTCTCTGAATAGGTGTGTTTTCAAGGAGTGTCTGAAGCTATACAAGGTTGTAGACAGTCTTATGGAGCGGGATAGAGAGTTTGAGAGGACAGGAGCAGTATGTGTGAAGTCTTGGAGAGGAGAGTGGGACATAGAGATAACAGCAGTGTAGAGACGTAGGTCAGAGGTTGATCAAAAATGATGGGATGGTGAATATTTGGAGATCAGATAGGAAATATAGTTGGGAGTGAGGCTGTTGAGTGCTTTTTTTTAGTTAGGGTTAATACTTTAAATTGTATTCTGGAGTGTATGGGGAGCCAGTATAGAGACTGGAAGAGCGGATTAGGTGATGTAGAGCGTTGACTTAGGTGGCTGAGTCTAGCTGAAGCATTCCTAATAGTTTGGAGGGAGGAGAGGCAACGTTTTTTAAAGCCATTTTGAAGTAGATTGCAAAAGTCAATGCATGATAAAATGAGGGAATTAATTTGTAGTATTTTGAGTAAGGAAGGGAGGAATTCTAGAAATATTGCATATGTGTGCACGGCAGGATTTGGTAAGTGCTTGTATATTTGTTTTGAATGTGAGTTCTGAGTCAAGTGTGACCCCAAGACAGTGGGCCTGGGGTGAGGTGATGAGAATAGAGTCTCCGAAATGTCAGGTGTCAGATGTCTCAAAGAGGTGGGAATAAGAGGCAGCTCAGTTTTGGACAGATTGAGATAAAGGTAGTGTAAAGACATCCAAGAGGAATTTGCAGAGAGGCAGTTGGAAATCTGATTGAGTAAAGAGGGACAGATATCAGGAGAGGAAAGATAGATGTGGCTATCATTAGCATATAAGTGGTACTAGAAGCCAAAGGAGGTTATGGGGTAGATTTAACAAGCAGTGGGTGCTGCTTTCTACGGTAACCCTTAAAGTTTCAGGTCTGCCTGAAACTTCATCAGCGTTCATATGATCTGGATGATTGACACCCCCTGCTAGCGGAAGATTGGCCACAAATGTGCAGGGGGCTCCATTGCACAAGCATTTCACAAGAAATGCTTGTGCAATGTTAAATGCCAACAGCATATGCTGTCAGCTTTCAGAGATGCCGGGCGGACATGATTCGCTACAGCACTACAGTGAATCATGTCTGCCTGAAACTTAAGTTAAGAAGCAGCGGTTGTAAGACTGCTGCTCCTTAACTTGTCTGCCATCTTTTAGGTGTCCGCCCGGCATTTGATAAATTGACCCCTATAAGTTTTCTAAGGGAGGATGTATAGAGAGAGAAAAGCAAGGGGCCCATGACAGAGCCTTGCGGTACTCCAACTGAGAAGATCAGAAGATATGTTGTTAAAGGAAACTGAAAATGAGTGGTTTGAGAGATTTGAAACAAACCAGGAGAGGGCTGTGTCACAGATGCCAAATTAATGTACAATTTTTAGGAGGAGAGGATGGTCAACTGTGTCAAAAGCAGTGGATAGGTCAAAAAGAATTAGTAAGGAGTAGTGGCCCTTTGCTTTAGCTGATAACAGGTCATTTGTTACATTAGTAAGAGCGGTTTCTGTTGAGTGTTTAGGGCAGAAACCAGATTGGATCAAGTAAGGAGTTAGTTGTGAGAAATTGTGCTAGCATTATTATCGTGTGCCCGCCTGTAGGAGCACAATAATTTAGCGCTCCACTTGTAATCTAGCCCTTAATGTTGTTATTTTAAACTGAATATATTTCCGAGATAACAATTATGAATTAAGTGCCCAAAAAAGGTACCGATATTTATAGTCCACAACTTGTGGCTGCAGCTTCCTTTGTCAGTTGACATAGAGAGAGCCAGAAGGCTGGGGGAAAGTGAAGGGATAAGGCAGAAGAAAATAAGAAAGTTAAGAGGTGGGGAGGAATGGGAACCGAAATAGAGAAAAGAGTCCAGCAGCCCATCCAACTATACACAATCCTTCCACTCACTCATTATTTTTTTTACCTACATTACTCTAGAACTGAGGGGTCTAGCTTTGTCCTGAATTTGCTGCTTCCAAAGAATATTTCACTGTTTCCCAGTAAAATTTTATATGTAGAAAACTATTCAGTGTATTCTTTCTAAAGTAACTATATTCTTCTAGGCATAAGGTTTCTGTGATATGAGTTAGCCATATTGTCAGTGTTGGAATGGTATTTTGTTTCCACAAATTCCACTGAATTTAAGGCATATTGTAACACTTGGGGATGTAATTTGCACATATATTTGGGTGGAAAGTTTAGTAATACTGTGGTAGATTCTAAAGTAAAATCAGATCCTCTAAAGGATTATAAAAAACAATCTACCTGTGTCCATAATGGGTGTAGGAAAGGGCAGCTTCACCAAATATGAACCATTTTACCTCACTCCCCACAGTCCCTCCAACATTTACCAAACGTCCTTGCATAATCAAAATGTAACCTCTAATATAGGAACATAAGAGACAATAAGTATCACCCCAAAAGTAGAAGCAAATGTAAAAATACACTCTAGTCTGATTAAATCCAAAAATCCATGTTGCAATAAAAGATAAAAGTCCACATTCAAAAAAAGACAGCTCTTCTTCTTGAACCCAAATCAGTATGCAATGATAAAGGACATCAAGAAGATGCCACATTGTGTGAACTATTTAAAACAACAACATAGCCATCAAAGTTAAGGGTACTCACAAGTACAACAGCACACGAGCAAGCTAAACTCCAGAGAATGGACTGTTAGCAGCAGCCCAGATTACTGTCTCTCAAGTAGGTATTGAAATCCCGTAGTCTTCCAGTGAACTTGGTGTGTTCAAACAGCAAATATGTTATCATAAGGCATACTATTCTTACATTTAATAAAAACTCAATAATCAGCTTCAATGTATTTTAAATACATTTTTTGGCAAAACAAACTCCACTGCATAGCAAAAAACTATATATAGATCCAAAAATAGAAGAGGCATGGGAATGCCGAATTTGAGATATTACTAACTGGCAGTAGACAAATACGCATAATAGATTGGTGTAGTAGCCCAAAGCATAAAGAATGGTTCTACATAGCACATCTTAGCAGACAAGAGACAACTAGGAGCTTGTTGTTGGCTCTGATACCAGCAAAGGAAATAAGGGCCCCTAATAGCCACAACAACAAATGCAGCATATACAGTAAACTACGGTATAACTAATACTTAAAATACAGAATATATCTACAATCCCTTAACTGTTGACTCCATTAAAAGATAACCCTGAATTACAGATAGATCTCACCAAAACACACTTAAAAACCTATAACATTACAAGATGCTATCTTGTGTCACTTTGCATTGCAGAATGGGAAACTCAAAACTAAAACTGAGTTAACGGATGTCTGGGTGACATATTTAACCATTGGTATAAACATTTTCAACTGAACCCCTACATCACCACTAATATGGACAATAAACAGCAGATCCCTCACTCCTTTTAAAGCCCTGTGCAATACCAACAGATTGTAATACTTGTGGGATATTTCCCTGTCAGACCAAACTTGGGCAGTAGTCATCCGGGCGTCAAGTGGAAGGATAAGGAAATATCCCAGAAAAAAGTAAGTATAAGAAATGAGGTAAGCAGTACTCACAGTAGATAGGGAAGTCCTTAACGGCAACAAGAGAAATCCAGCAGATTAGCAGTTCAGGGGTAAACCAGCAGAATAGTTAGGAACAAGCAGAGGTCAGCAACAAATGTAATCCAGCAGTTTAGCAATTCAAGGGTTAAACAGGCAGAGTGGTCAGAGAGGCAGAGTTCAGTAACAATAAGGCATTCAAAGTAACAGCAGTTCAGAATAATAGCACCCAGGGAAGCACAAGACTAAATTATACTTGGGCAGTGAAGAGAAGTGAAGAAGGTACTTACATAGGCACCTATTGGCGCCAAGGAGATCTCCCAGGTGAATTCAGAGCGCATTGGATATTACGGCATGTGGCGATAACATCACCTCCGTGCACCCACAACAATTACCGTGACCATGACAATGGCCATGCTCATAGAGCTGTGAGTCATGCCGCGATCATAGCAGCGGCTATGATCATGGAGGAGTGGCGTGACATAGCCCCCTCCGGGAACCAGAGTCGGTTTCAAAGGATGAGCAGCCTGGAATTTGGAGATCAAAGATGGAGCATGTACATCACGGGCAGAGACCCAGGAACGATCCGTCACAGAGTAACCCTTCCAGTGAACAAGGTATTGAAGCTGCCTGCCTTTAAATCTGGAGTCCATGAACCTAGCAACCTCATATTCCAGTTCCCTTTGAATCAGGAGTGGAGAAGGAAGACGTCTGAGTTGACTATATTAACTCATGATGTAGGGCTTGAGCAGGGAGATATGAAACACCGGGTGAATGTGCAAGGTCTTAGGCAAGGCCACTCTGTAGACAACAGGAGAAAGTTTTTTGAGGACCAATGTATCTAGGTCCTAATTTGTGACAAGGTTGACGTAAGCGGATATGTCGGGTAGAGACCCAGACATGATCACCTGCAGAAAAGGCACGAATATGAGCTTGATGATGATCGGGAAACCTCTTGTATCTGGAGATTTTAGAGCGTAACTGAGAGCGTATTCGTTGCCAATGGGTGGCAAGGTCAGTGAAGCGACGCTCTGCAGCAGGAACTCCTGTGGATTGAGCAGAAAGAGGAAAAACAAAAGGTTGATAACCAGCTGCAGCCTGGAAAGGAGTGCATCATAGAGAAGAATGCCAATGCGTGTTCTTTGCTGGTTCAGCTAGGGGTAACAAGCCAGACCAATTGGTATGCTGTGAATTGACATTAGCTATGAGATAAGCTTTAAGATCCTGATTGGTCCTTTCCATCTGCCTGTTAGTCTGGGGGTGATAACCAGATGACAAAGAAACAGTGGTTCCAAGCAATTTGCAAAAGCTTCTCCAAAAGGTAGAAATAAATTGAGGGCTTCTGTCGATGTGCATGGGTATACCATGGAGCCATACCACGTGTAACATAAAAAGAGTGGACAATTCTTGAGCTGTAGGTAACTTAGGTAAAGGTACACAACAAGCAAGTTTGGAGAATTGATCCACCACAACCCAGATGACTGTATGATGGTCAGAAGGAGGGAGATCTACAACAAAATCTATGGCTATGTGTGTCCATGGTTGTTTAGGTATGGACAATGGTTTAAGTAGGCCATGAGGTAGGGAACGGGGGGTCTTATTAACAGCACAAGTCATACAAGCCTTGACATAATCCTGAGAGTCTGATTTCATGGTAGGCCACCACACATGTTGGGAAAGGAGTTTAAAAGTTATTGTAAAACCAGGATGACCTGACAGCTTGCTGTCATGAGCCCAGGATAGCACAGGAGAGTGAAGGTTTGGGGGAACATAAAGGATCTTAGGAGCTGCAGGGGCTTCAGAAGGTTTTCTTGACTGCGCACATGGTAGTCTTTGAAGAAGAGAGGTGTTAAGCTGAGCAACCACACATGATGGATATATGATGTGTTCGATAGGAGCTTCAGAAGAGTCACTAGACTGAAGAAACTGACGGGATAGGGCATCAGCCTTTTTATTCTTGGTCCCAGGAAGGTAAGAGACTATAAAGTTAAAACAGGAAAGAATAGGGCCCACCTGGCCTGTCGAGGATTGAGACGATGAACAGTCTCTAGATACATCACATTCTTGTGGTCAGTAAGAATTTAAATGGGGTGGCGGTACCCTGTAGCCAATGACGCCATTCGGTCAGTGCCATCTTAATGGCTAAGAGTTCACAATTACCCACATTGTAATTCCTCCCTGCAGGAGTAAACCGTTTAGAAAAAAAACCTACAGCGTGCAACTTGGAGGTTAAAGTGTCCCTTTGGGTTAAGATTGCACCAGCTCCTGTTTTGGAGGCATCAACCTCTAAAGTGAACTGCAGGTCAGGATCAGGATGGCGGAGCACAGGAGCAGAACAAAATACTTTTTTCAGATGAGAGAAAACATCCACAGCTACAGGAGGCCAAATCTTGCAGTCTTTGTTTCGTTTAGTCAGCTCACTGAGTGGAGCAACGATTTGGGAGAAGATCCTTATAAACTTACGATAATAATTAGAGAACCCCAAAAATCTCTGTAGTTAATTTAATGAGGTGGGTTGAGGCTATTCCAGAACTGCGGTTAGCTTTGTAGGATCCATGGCAAAACCTTCCTTCAAAATGATATAAGCAAGGAATTGGATCTGAACTTGATCATATAACTCATATTTCTCCAGTTTGGCTACCAGAAAATTATTTCTGGGGTGAAGAAGTACCTGTTTTATATGCTCATGATGTTCCTCAAGGGTGGATGAGAATATCAGGATGTCATCCAAATAGACAATGACAGTGTGATTAAGGAGGTCACGGAAGACATCATTGACAAATGCTTGCAAGACAGCAGGGGCATTACACAACCCAAAAGGCATTACAAGGTATTTGTAATGCCCTGCTCTTGTGTTGAAGGCAGTCTTCCACTTGTGTCCCGGGAAGATATGAATGAGATTGTACGCCCCACGTAGGTCCAACTTTGTAAAGTAGCAAGCATTATGGAGTGAATCATATAATTCAGTGATCAAAGGAATGGGATAACGATTCTTGATAGTTATGTTGTTTAGGGCTCTGTAGTCGATACAGGGTCTGAGACCACCATCCTTTTTACTGACAAAAAAAGAAACAGGAGAGTAGGAAGGGTGAATAAAGCATTTAGCTAGATTTTCTTTTATATATTCCTCCATGGCCTTGGTTTCAGCTTTGGAGAGCTGATAAATCCTGCCTTTAGGAAGTGGGGCTCCAGGAAAGTGGTCTATTTTGCAGTCCTAAAGACGGTGGGGTGGCAGCACATCAACTGCTATCTTTTCAAAGACATCCATCAATTCTATGTATATTGAGGGAAGATTAGAAGGTGTCAGAAGGCTGGCTATAGGGATTTGATGCAGTGGAGTAACCGTAGCCAGGCAGGAGTGAAAACAGGATTTACCCCAGGAGGCCAACTGTCCCTCAGTCCTGTCGAATTGAGGATTGTGTTTATGTAGCCAAGGAAGACCAAGGATAACAGGTTGTGCAGGAGAATGAATGACATAAAACTGCAATTGCTTGGTATGAAGGACTCTCACAGTCATGGTGACGGGTGCTAATTTGAAATGGATTAACCCTGATCTAAGGGGAGTGCCATCCAGAGTAGTTATTTTAAGACATTTTTTCTTCTGAAGAAGAGGTAACCCTGCATAAATAATGAAACGGGGATCTAGAAAATTTCCAGCTGCCCCTGAATCAATAAAGACTTGAGCATGGACAGAATTCTGAAGAGGGTAATGGGTACCAGGATCCAAGAAGGGTGAGGGGAATTAGCAGTGGCCATGCTTAGAGGTACCCCACTTTTATCCCCTAAGCACTGGCTTTTCCCAGCAGTAAATCACAATTCTTGAGTTGGTGTGAAATTATAACCACAATAGAAACACAGTCTCAATCTCCTTCTTCTCTGTCTTTCAGATTCAGAGGGCTTAAGGGACGAGAGATCCATGGGTTCATCTTCAGAGGTAACTGGAGGTTCTGAAGGGGTGGAGGATAGTCTAGAAACTGGATGAGTAGAAGGATGAGAGGGAAGGTATCTACAAGTTCTCTCTCTCTCTGCACTTGTCTCTCCTGAAAGCGAGAATCCAGACTGATACAAAGTGCTATGAACTAATCCAGGGAAGAAATGCAAGAAATAAGAGGGGGCGCCCTATAGGGGGAACCAAAAATTTCTAAGTTCCTACAATATTTGTACTATATATCAGAGGTTAGGATATAATATGTCATATGCGTATATCTCATAGGAGATAGACTTTGCTAGTGCTTAAGTGTTAGAGTTAGCAGTCTTAAGTAGTTACAATATATAAGATATAGTGATTGTCTCCTAAGAGTAAGACAAGTATAGAAAAAATGGTGGAGATATGGCTCAAAATCAAATGAATTCTGCTATAGATACCTTCTAATAGATAGAGAAAATATCTCCTAAGAGAGAGAGAATGAAATATATATATACCTATATACACACATATATATATATACCCAATGGTAAAGGAGTAGCTCAATAATATGATATACTTAAATCACAGTGGTAAGTGAATTGTAGGATCCAAAACACGGTGTAGAAAATATATGTAAGATGGTATATACTCAAGATGATATAGTCTCTATAGGTAATGATGGAAAGTCACTGTGATGGGTGGGAGGCAGCTGTCTGTGAAGATCCAGGCAGGGATCCAAATCAGCAATCTACAAAAACAAGAGGAAACAGAAGCGCCACATGGCCCAATATTGTCTGGTCCAGATAACAGGTAGATGTAAATGCACAGAGTAAACTCACATCCAGGGAAGATGGAACATCACGATAAGTGAGCTCATCCTTGATGCGCTCTTGCAGGCATCTCCTGAAGGCTGCTTTGAGAGCACTGCTATCCCAACTGGTTTCATGTGCCAAGGTGCGAAACTTGATGGTGTATTGTGCCACAGATCTATTGCTCTGGTGGAGATCCAAGAGAGAGTACTCTGCAGCAGAAGTGCGGCTGGAGGTCCCAAATACAGAAGATAATGCAGAAATGAAAGCATCTGCTTCATTCAGGAGCTGAGCGCTCCGTTCCAAAAGGGGAGAGACCAAGGCTAGTGCCTTGTCTTTCAATAGAGAAATTATAAAAGTGACCTTTGATTGATGAGACTGGAAAGTGTGAGGGTCATTGCGGAAGTGCAGCATGCATTGGTTGAGAAAACCCTTACAGTCGGTAGTACCATCATTCTTGTCAGACAACAGTTTTTGGGGTATACTTCCAGAAACAGGTGGGTAAGTTGCAGCACTAGCAGCAGGGGCCGGCTGAGTAACAACAGGAGCAATGTTTTTCTCTGTAACCAGTGAGGAGAGCATAGCGGATATAGCCTCTAGTTTAGATCCATATTCTGCAAGTGTATGGCGTGGGTTCTCAGGGTTATCCCTGAAGAGAGACTACTCTTACTACCTCATTTGGGTCCATGGCCCCAGTATAATGTAATGCTCATGGGATATTTACCTATCAGACCAAACTTGGCCAGTAGTCTTCTTATCCAGGTGTCAAGTGGAAGGATAAGGAAATATCCTAGAATAAAGTAAGTATAAGAAATGAGGTAAGCAGTACTTACAGTAGACAGGGCATTTCTTAATGGCAACAAGAGAAAGGCAATCCAGCAGATTAGCAGTTTGGGGTAAACCAGCAGAATAGTCAGGAAAAGGCAGAGGTCAGCAACAAAGGTAATCCAGCAGTTTAGTAGTTCAGGGGTAAACCAGGAGAATAGTCAGGAACAGGCAGAGATCAGCAACAAAGGTAATCCAGTGGTTTAGCAGTTCAGAGGTAAACCAGTAGAATGGTCAGGCAGAGTTCAGCAATGATAAGGCAATCCAGATATGTAAGGGTTAAACAGGCGGAGTGGTCAGACAGACAGAGTTCAGAAACAATAAGGGAAAGTAACAGTAGTTCAGAATAATAGCATCCAGTGAAGGAGGAACATATATAGGAGCCTGTTCACGCCAAGGAGATCTCCCAGTTGAATCCAGAGAGGCATCAGACACTATGGCGTGCATCGATGATGTCATTGCCACACACCCACAACAACCACTGTGACCATGGCAACGGCCATGCTCATGGAGTTGCGAGTCACGCCGCGATCATAGCAACAGCTATGATTATGGAGGAGCAGCGTGACACACATATATGAAAGGCACATTATCACTCACAATTTTTTTATAGAACATCACTCTAGAAACCTCCCATCATACATGATAAATTGGTTAGAAGAGCTTCAATCACAATTATCCACTAAGATCTTTAATAACATGAGCAGAACATCCTCCTCAGTAATTAATGTAGAGATGATTATGAAACTCCCATGCCGATGGCACCATACTCCAACTAGATTAGCCTCAATGTACAAAAACACTACCACTGACTGTTGGAGAGCATGTGACACAACAGGCAGCTTTCTACACATATGGTGGGCATGTCCCAAAATTACACAGTATTGGCAAGAAGGTACTGGGAATCATACTTAAATTTATCCTGTTACACTTCTTTTCAACAAATTCCCTAGAGTTAATTGTAAACTGTTACTCTAGTTATTATTCATCATAATAAACTGTGCTAAGCAATTGATTCCAAGAAAATGGATATCATCTGAAGTCCCCTCCCTAAGAGAATAGAAATCTCTATTTCTATTACACATTACTATTTTCCCTAATTTCTTTGAACACTTTTGTTACATTGTATCTGTTGTACAATTTGATTTCTTTAATAAAATTGAAATAAAAAAAAAAAAGACTCTATATTACATACAATACCAAATGACTAACAACAAGTAATGCTAATGCGGTATCCAATGGAAAACAGCAAGTAGGAGGAAGCTTGCCCTAATGTGCACCAATCACAATTCAAGTAAGGAGCATCACTGCACTTTACTATCTATCATAACTCTCTTTGAAAATGTTTTAATACAAAGTATATACACTAAACATTAAAATATACAAAAGTCTAACCCACTATAAGAAACACAAAATAAGTACCTAATAATTCCCCTATGTTATTAAAACTGCTCATAGAATGAAAGCCCGATGGTCTGTCGGAATATTAAAAAAAAATGGGGCGTGTGCGAACAATGCCGACCCTTACTGCAGAGTGTGTGGGGGGGTCCTGTTCGAAGTGTGTTTACATGGCGCAAACAGTGTGCTCACTGAAACTAAATTTAGTTTCTGTGTAGGCAACACTTCAAATATTGCCATGGGGTACTAATTTTATTTACACCTACACTAACTAGTTATGGTGATGTTTGTCTGAGCAGCTGCACTTCGCTGCTTTGAAAATATCGATCTTATCTTGATGTGTCCAAAACAAAGTGCAGGCTACTCCCACTAAACGCCTCGCTAATTCCACCTGTACGCCTATTTCTACATCACGCCTAAGCTACATTCCCCCTGCCCCGCCTCGCTACCTCGAATGACCGCCTACACCTACATCATGGCTAATCTACACCCCCCCTGCACAACCCAGATAACTCCCCCTGGCGGCCTACACCTATGTGAGGACTAACCTACACCCCCCGGAACACCCAGTTAAGTACCTAATACAGCCTACACTAACATAATGTCTAAACAACACTTCCTCTTTAACGCCCAACTAATCTGTAAAAAAATAACTAACTATATTAAACTATACTATATGTACCTTTTTGGCCTGATCACACTCCATCTTTGTGTTATTTTATTCTTACTACTGGATCCTGTTTGCTACGGTGAGCCAGCTGTGGGCTCTGATCCATCCAGCCTGCCTGACTTGCACTGTAGTGCATTCCCCTTGTGAGTATAACCCTATGGTGGGATTATGGGGTCTGTGACATCCTGAAGTTTGTGGGATAACCTGCACCATTGGAGCGCCTTTTTTTTCTCTTTTATGTATTTTAGTATTAACTCCTTTCTCAGCTATCATGGGTGAAAGTGGTAAAGACTGACTGGTCACCATATGCACTGCAGCTTCACTGGAAGACTTTAGGGCAGGGAGACTGGGAAATAATGAACCAACTTAACTTTTACAGTGCCTCTGCTTAATGAAAATACTTCTCTTGGAACCTACAGTACTGAAACAATGGATAGCAACACTTCACGCTCGTATACATCAATAAGCTAGACACCTTTAAAAGAGAAAGCACAATATATTATAGGATTTATAGGGATATAGGGATATGGGTGCACCTCACTGACGAGGCCCAAAGAAGGCTGAAACGATTGTCTGGGGTTAGACAAAAAACAATAGAAAAAAATTTGCCTTAACATCTAAACAGTACAAACTTTTTCCTTGCACACTATCAGTGTAATTTCATTGATGTAGCAGTAGCCACAAAGTCCAACACTCTCAGGGTACCTCTCTTCCATATAGTACTGTAATATATATACTCACTCCCTTAACTTATAGGGCTCCATTTATTATGTGTTGGTGGATGAGGTTAGCTATCATGAACCTTGTCTGCCTGGTCTAGCGAAGAGTGGGTAGCATCTACTGCCTGCATTTATCATTGCACAATCCGCTGTTTGTGCAATGCTGACCCTTACTTGTATGTGGACAATTTCGTGTGAGAAGGGTCTGTCAATCATCTTGATTAGATCGGTATGATTGACATCTGCAATACATTAGATAGTGGATAGGTTAAGTAGCTGTGGGCTTAATACTGCAGCTACTTAGCTAGAGTTTTAGACTTGCATGTTTAAAACCTGAATGAATAAGGCCCTTGTATGTTGGGGCCCTTGATGAGTTGCAGGCAGTGCTACCTGTTATGAGTGAGTGTAGAATAGGTGTCTCACTACCTGTATTCATTTTCAAGGCAATCTGGCTGGAATCTGTCCATTTATCTCTCATCATGTGGTCTTGCTAAGGTGAGCAAAATGAATGCAGCGTAGAATTCTCCCTGCACTGCAACTGCTGCATCCCACATAACTGGGTGCCCAGAGGGAGAAAAGACCCACTTCTTGCTCTGGGGCCAATAAGCTTAATTAACTACTGGAATGCAGGAGTGCTCTAATCTTGCATCCTGGAGACTAGAGAAAAACAGCTTTTTTACTCCATGGTTAGATCTAATTACCAGCTAGATTACGAGTTATGCAAGCTATAGGGAAATTAACGAACGCAACAAAAGTTGTTTTATTTAACCCCCTATAGCGCAGCCATTACAAGTTTTTAAAAACCCGGCTTGTGCGTGCTATATGGTGCTTTTAAGCTCCATACCGCACCAAAAACAAGCGCTGTTTTGATGTGCTCGTGCACGCTTTCCCCGTAGACATCAATGGGGAGTGTGGGTCAGAAAAAAGTCTAACACCTGCGATCGCGGAATAAAAAGCTCTGTAACGCAGCCCCATTGATGTCTATGGGGAAAAAAACAACATTTAAACCTAACATCCTATCATAAACCCCGAGTATAAACACCCCTAATCTGTTGCAACCCGACATCGCCGGCACCTACATAATGTTATTAACCCCTAATCTGCCGACCCCAATATCGCCGCCACCTAAATAAAACTATTAACCCCTAATCTGCCGCTCCTGATATCGTTGCCACTATACTAAAGTTATTAACCCCTATTCTTCTGCACCCCAGCATCGCCCACACTATAATACATCTATTAACCCCTATTCGGCCACTCCCCGACATCGCCACAACTAAATAAAGCTATTAACCCCTAAATCTCTGGCCTGCCACATCACTACCACTAAATAAATCTATTAACCCCTAAACTGCCAGCCCCCCACATCGCAAAAATCTAAATTAAATTAGTAACCCCTACACCTACCCCTAAACCTAATCCTAACACCTCCTAACTTTAACATAATTACAATAGAGCTAAATTAAACTTACAATTAACTAAATAATACCTATTTAAAACTAAATACATACTTGTGAAATAAAACCTTAGCTACCTACAATATGCTTAGGTTTTATTTTTATTTCCCAGGTAAGTTTGTATTTATTTTAACTAGGTAGACTAGTTAGTAAATAGTTATTAACTATTTACTAACTACCTAGTTAAAACAAATACAAACTTACCTGTGAAATAAAACCTAAGCTACCTTACACTAAAACCTAAAATTACAAAAAATAAAAAACACTAAAATCACAAATAATAACGAAATTATCCAAAAAAAATAAAAATATTCTAATACCCTTTCAAACAGGGCATTTAGCTTTTTGCTGCCCAAGCCCTAATCTAAAAATAAAAACCCACCCCAAAACGAAAAAAAAAATACATTACACAAAATAACAAACAAATTATCAAAAATAATAAAAATGATTCCTATTCTAATACCCATTTACAAAAAAAAAACCCATCCAAAAATAAAAAACCTAATCTAGAATAAACTACCAATGGCCCTTAAAAGGGCCTTTTGTAGGGCATTGCCCTAAAGATATCTGCTCTTTTTAAAAAAAAAAAATAATAATACAAAGACCCACTTACATTACAAAGCTCCCCCCCCCTAAAAAACCTAAGCTACCCATTGCCCTGAAAAGGGCATTTGTATTGGCATTTCCCTTAAAAGGGCATTATGCTCTTTTGCTGCCCAAACGCTAATCTAAAATAAAAACCCACCCAAAAAAACCTTAAAAGAAGCCTAACACTAACCCCGACGATCAACTTACAGTTTTTAAAGTACTAAGGTTTTTTTTTTTTTTTTGGGGGGGGGAGGAGGTTTGTAATTTTAGTGTATCTTTGTATTATTTTATTTTTTTTCAGAAAAAGAGCTGATATCTTTTAAGGGCCATTGGTAGTTTATTCTAAATTAGTTTTTTTATTTTTGGATGGGTAATAAACATATTAACCCCCAAACCGCCGCCCCGCTTAAAAAACACTATTTAAATATAATTAACCCCTAATCTGCCATCCGCCTACATCACCCCCATTATACTAAAGTTATTAAGCCCTACACCTCCACTATAATAAATCGATTAAACCCTAAACCGCAAGCCCCCCATGATGAAATATACTAAAGTAAACTATTAACCCCTAAACCGAAACCCCCCACATCGCAATAAACTAAATTAATCTAGTAACCCCTTAACATAACTCCCCCCTAACTTTAGATTAAAATTACAAAAAATAACAAACAAAATTATCCAAAATAAAAAAGAATTACACCTAATCTAATAGCTCTATCAAAATAAAAAAGTCCACCCAAAATAAAAAAAAACCCTAGCCTACAATATACTTCCAATAGCCCTTAAAGAGGCATTGCCCTAAGTTAAACAGCTCTTTTACCTGTAAAAAAAAAATATACAAAGACCCCCCAACAGTAAAACCCACCACCCAACCAACCCCCCAAAATTTAAAACCTAACTCTAAAAAAAACCTATGCTACCCATTGCTCTGAAAAGGGCATTTGGATGGGCATTTACCTTAAAAGGGCATTTAGCTCTTTTACAAGCCCAAACCTTAAATAAAAAAAAAAAACCCCAAAAACCCTTAATATGATTTAAGCAGCTCTCATTCTATTGTTTGATTCAAATCAGCCAATAGAATGAGAGCTGCTTAAATCCTATTGGCTGATTTGAACAGCCAATAGGATTTTAGCAGCTATAATTCCTATTGGCTGATTTAAATATTTCAGCCAATAGGAATGTAAGGCAGCCTCTTCAATCTTCATCCCGTCGGCGAAGCCCTCATCCAAGTAGCTAGAAGTCTTCATCCAGACGGTCTCTTCAATCTTCATCCAGGCGGCATCTTAATCTCGGCGGCACAGAGCAGGTTCATTCTGTTCATTCAATGCAAGGAGCCGTTTTTTAAGATGGCGTCCCTTGCATTCCTATTGGCTGAAATATTTAAATCAGCCAATAGGAATTATAGCTGCTAAAATCCTATTGGCTGTTCAAATCAGCCAATAGGATTTAAGCAGCTCTCATTCTATTGGCTGATTCGAATCAAACAATAGAATGAAAGCTGCTTAATCCTATTAAGGGGTTTTTTTTTTTGTTTTTTTTTAATTTAGGGTTTGGGCTTGTAAAAGAGCTAAATGCCCTTTTAAGGGAAATGCCCATCCAAATGCCATTTTCAGGGCAATGGGTAGCTTAGGTTTTTTTTAGAGTTTTTTATTTTTTTTTATTTTGGGTTTTTAATTTTGGGGGGTTGGTTGGGTGCTGGGTTTTACTGTTGGGGGGGTCTTTGTATATATTTTTTTACAGGTAAAAGAGCTGTTTAACTTAGGGCAATGCCCCTTTAAGGGCTATTGGTAGTTTATTGTAGGCTAGGTTTTTCTTTATTTTGGGTGGGCTTTTTTATTTTGATAGAGCTATTAGATTAGGTGTAATTCTTTTTTATTTTGGATAATTTTGTTTGTTATTTTTTGTAATTTTAATCTAAAGTTAGGGGGGGAGTTATGTTAAGGGGTTACTAGATTAATTTAGTTTATTGTGATGTGGGGCGTTTCGGTTTATGGGGTTAATAGTTTACTTTAGTATATTTCATTGTGGGGGGCTTGCGGTTTAGGGTTTAATGGGTTTATTATAGTGGCAGTGTAGGGCGTAATAACTTTAGTATAGTGGGGGTGATGTAGGCGGACGGCAGATTAGGAGTTAATTATATTTAAATAGTGTTTGTTATGTGGGGCGGCGGTTTGGGGGTTAATATGTTTATTATAGTGGTGACGATGTCGGGGAGCAGCGGAATAGGGGTTAATATTTTTTGTGGCAGCGATATCAAGAGCGGCAGATTAGGGTTTAATAAATGTTATAGTGTTTGCGATAATAGGTAGTTTATGGGTGTTTAGTGTACTTTTTAACAGTTTAGTAATGAGTTTTGTGTAACAGTTTTGTTGCATAAAACTCATAACTACTGCTCTCAGATGGCGATACGGATCTTGCCGTTTTAGGCTGTAACACAGGTTTTTTAGCCCCGCTGCAAAACTCGTAATGGCAATGCTATGGGAATCCCATGAAAAAACTTCATTTTTACGAGTGTGGTACTGGCGTTGCGATACAGGTTAAAAGGCTTGAGGTACAGCTATACCAACAAGACTTGTAGTGGCTGCGTTTTCAGCGTTAAAAGATGCACACAACTCGTAATCTAGCATTAAGTAATTAAACTAACAGTCAGGTAAATCAGTATCTCTCTCCTTGATTCCACATGCTAGTTTGCTCACTTTGCAACAGGTTCCTTGAAGCTGAAAGACACAGCTACCTAGTTTGCTCCCCAGATGTTGACTTATGTGACTGTAAGCCCTCTTTGGGTCTGACTTCATTCTGGAAAGGAAACTAATCTAGCTCCTTTCTTTACAAGGTCCTGCTCAGCACTGACTTTTTCTGAGCCTTCTACATAGTAAAATGGCGACTGAAAAATCTGAAAGTCCTTCATTGACTTTTACAGTCATGAAACTTTAACTCTTTAAAAACTTTGGGGCTTCATCAGCATTAACCTGCCATTTAATTTTGCTTACCTGCAGTTTTATTGGAAATAATTAAACATCTTTTATGTCCAATATTAGAGGAGAGACTTTCCCAATTTAAACTATGTGCAGAATTATATAACATTATATTTTAGGTTTACTGACACTTTAATAGACTCCACCAGAGAGAGACCTATTGGATCTGGAAATTAAGAACCTTATCCCCAGAAGGTTTAAATGAGAACAAAGATTTGGCAGCATTTTAGTTTGAGGTATTATCTATGGGTTTATATTCATATGGGTACTTATACACATACACAATAGTCTGACTTTTTTGAGTTAGGGAGCTATGTGTGTGTGTATTCAAGTTCTTATACCATATGGTCTTGTATAGTTCTGTATGTATATAGAGATTTTTTTGCATTTTTACACATATGCTGTGATGTGCCCTTATATGAGTAGATATAATAATATGATGATACTTAATTTATTGGGTATAACTGTAACAAATGTGAATTACACACAGCGTTACTATGTTACAACTATGATTTCCCAGTATAATTGATGCCAATTTTATCTGGCCCATTGTTGTTGCTCATCATAAGTACTGGGGAGGTTTGTGGACCTACAACTAATGAGGAACCGTATATAGCAATCAGTCTTTATATGTTTGCTTTCCCTCTCTTCGATATCTGTGATCAGCTCTTGCCGTCTTTTTAATGTGTCTGTTATGATTTGCCATGGCAACCGCCCCGTGGCGAGGAAGTGATGGCAGTCTGACAGGAGATTGCGGTTCAGAAGGTGTTGTTTTTACAACATGATCACGGATGGATTAGAGGGAGATCGAACAGCTACTGGAGAAATGTATGAATAATGTAGTAGTGTACTTTGACTATTTTGGATCATTGCATGACACTAATGGTAACAAATAACAGAGGAACCATATAAGGAAAGCAATGGTTAAATAATAGGTATAATGCAGCAGTTATTGATCAAATCATTAGTTAAATGAGAATTCTATGAGTCATTGCTATTGGTTGCTGTGTTGATTACTGAAATGTTTAACCTGTATAAATGCTAAAGGGCTAATTGTTAAGCTTTATATGTGGCTTCTTGTATTTTTGTTTTTATGTATCTGTCTGAGGAAGCAGTGCCATTAGCACTGGGAAATGCGTTGCAGTTTGTTTTTAACTTTTAAAGAATAAAACTACCCCTTTGCATATAGGTTTTTTTTTACCTATTGATGGTTTTGTGAACATTATTCTGGCTGCTGAATTTTCTGGCCTGATCACACTCCATCTTTGTGTTATTTTATTCCTACTACTGGATCCATTCAGCCTGCCTGACTTGCACTGTAAGATAGGAGTTAATTATATTTAAATAGTGTTTGTTATGCGGGGCGGCGGTTTGGGGGTTAATATGTTTATTATAGTGGTGACGATGTTGGGGAGCGGCGGAATAGGGGTTAATATTTTTTGTGGCAGATTAAGGGTTAATAAAGGGTTAATAAATGTTATAGTGTTTGCGATGCGGGAGGTCCTTGGTTTAGGGGTTAATAGGTAGTTTATGGGTGTTTAGTGTACTTTGTAACAGTTTAGTAATGAGTTTTGTGTAACAGTTTTGTTGCGTAAAACTCATAACTACTGCTCTCAGATGGCGGTACGGATCTTGTCGTTTTAGGCTGTAACGAAGGTTTTTTTAGCCCCGCTGCAAAACTCGTAATGGCAATGCTATGGGAATCCCATGAAAAAACTTCATTTTTACGAGTGTGGTACTGGCGTTGCGATGCGGTGCTGTTTTAACGCTGAAAATGCCATATTTTCAGCGTTAAAAGATGCACACAACATATGCTGTGATGTGCCCTTATATGAGTAGATATAATAATATGATGATACTTAATTTATTGGGTATAACTGTAACAAATGTGAATTACACACAGCGTTACTATGTTACAACTATGATTTCCCAGTATAATTGATGCCAATTTTATCTGGCCTATTGTTGTTGCTCATCATAAGTAATGGGGGGGTTTGTGGACCTACAACTAATGAGGAACCGTATATAGCAATCAGTCTTTATATGTTTGCTTTCCCTCTCTTCGATATCTGTGATCGGCTCTTGCCGTCTTTTTAATGTGTCTGTTATGATTTGCCATGGCAACCGCCCCGTGACGAGGAAGTGATGGCAGTCTGACAGGAGATTGCGGTTCAGAAGGTGTCGTTTTTACAACATGATCACAGATGGATTAGAGGGAGATCGAACAGCTACTGGAGAAATGTATGAATAATGTAGTAGTGTACTTTGACTATTTTGGATCATTGCATTACACTAATGGTAACAAATAACAGAGGAACCATATAAGGAAAGTAATGGTTATATAATAGGTATAACTCAGCAGTTATTGATCAAATCATTAGTTAAATGAGAATTCTATGAGTCATTGCTATTGGTTGCTGTGTTGATTACTGAAATGTTTAACCTGTACAAATGCTAAAGGGCTAATTGTTAAGTTTTATATGTGGCTTCTTGTATTTTTGTTTTTATGTATCTGTCTGAGGAAGAAGTGCCATTAGCACTGGGAGACTTGCACTGTATGATAGTGCATTCCACTTGTGAGTATAACCCCAAGGTGGGATTACGGGGTCTGTGACATCCTGCAGTTTGTGGCATAACCTGCACCATTGGAGCACCTTTTTTTCTCTTTTATGTATTTTAGTATTTATCTGCTTGATCCCAGGAAGAGCTGATCCTGGTGCAACAATACTACCAATAAAAGCCTCAAGGGGCGCCTTTGTTTTATAAGGACCATTGCCTATGGACTTATTTTGGTGAGAGAAAAGAGTTACACTGCTAAATAATTTTAATATGCAGATGTTTTGCAAGGCAGAACACAAATACATATTACGTAGATATACTTCCATAAAATCAGTCAAATTAAATATATTTAAATAAAAATAAACAATACATAGTACTATGTGTATGGATAATCCTTTGTTATCTCTTCTTTCTTTAATAATAATAATTAAATTAATTGTCTGTCAATATATGCTTTAGAAAAGCCAGTCATGTTATTGCAATAGTGAATTAAAAGGGACTCTAGAGTCAAAATTGAAATTTAATGATTCATGTAGAGCATGCAGTTTTTAAATAACTTTTCAATTTACTTCCATTATCAAAATGTGCACAATCTTTTTATATGCACACTTTCTGAGTCATCAGCTCCTACTCAGCATGTGCAAGAGTTCAAGGTAAATAATATATGTGTTTTGTCATTTGTTGATGGCTGTCACATGATACAGGGGCAGGAAAAACATAAGTATGTACTACTCATTTGGAATTCATACTAAGGACCCGATAATCAAAAAACTTGCAGACACTGAAAAAATTACTCAACATTTTTGGAGATTTTTAGCATTGCATTGTAATGAAGGTGTTTTAACATCCAAAATCCTGCATAGCGAGATAAACGCTAAAATTTCCCTTTCAAAAAATTTTGAGGGACTTTACAATACTGATAAGACTTTTTAGATAATCTCACCATAGAGTAGAGTTTTAGATCATCAGGCCAAGTGGATGGCATCACCTGGAAATAATGATGTATCACATATGAAGATGTTCACCAAGCAAAAGAAACCCAAAAGTGCCAGGATGCTGGGGAAAACTTAAGGCCTAGATTTAGAGTTGGGCGGTAGCCGTCAAAACCAGCAATAGAAGCTCCTAACGCTGGTTTTTACCGCCCGCTGGTATTTGGAGTCACTCATGAAAGGGTCTAACGCTCACTTTGCAGCCGCGACTTTTCCATACCGCAGATCCCCCTACGCCATTTGCGTATCCTATCTTTTCAATGGGATCTTTCTAACGCCGGTATTTAGAGTCGTGGCTGAAGTGAGCGTTAGAAATCTAACGACAAAACTCCAGCCGCAGAAAAAAGTCAGTAGTTAAGAGCTTTCTGGGCTAACGCCGGTTTATAAAGCTCTTAACTACTGTGCTCCAAAGTACACTAACACCCATAAACTACCTATGTACCCCTAAACTGAGGTCCCCCCACATCGCCGCCACTCTATTAAAATTTTTTAACCCCTAATCTTCGGCTCCGTACACCGCCGCCAGCTACGTTATCCCTATGTACCCCTAATCTGCTGCCCCTAACATCGCCGACCACTATGTTATATTTATTAACCCCTAATCTGCCACCCCCACTATCGCTGACACCTGCATATTATTATTAACCCCTAATCTGCCGCTCCGTACACAGCCGCCAGCTACATTATCCCTATGTACCCCTAATCTGCTGCCCCTAACACCGCCGACCCCTATATTATATTTATTAACCCCTAATATGCCGCCCCCAATGTCGCCTCCACCTACCTACAATTATTAACCCCTAATCTGCCGACCGGATCTCACTGCTACTATAATAAATGTATTAACCCCTAAAGCTAAGTCTAACCCTAACCCTAACACCCCCTAAATTAAATATAATTTAAATCTAACAAAATAAATTAACTCTTATTAAATAAATTATTCCTATTTAAAGCTAAAAACTTACCTGTAAAATAAACCCTAATATAGCTACAATATAAATTATAATTATATTATAGCTATTTTAGGATTAATATTTATTTTACAGGTAACTTTGTATTTATTTTAACCAGGTACAATAGCTATTAAATAGTTAATAACTATTTAATAGCTACCTAGTTAAAATAATTACAAAATTACCTGTAAAATAAATCCTAACCTAAGTTACAAATACACCTAACACTACACTATCAATACATTAATTAAATACAATACCTACAATTATCTACAATTAAACCTAACACTACACTATCAATAAATTAATTAAATACAATACCTACAATTAAATACAATTAAATAAACTAACTAAAGTACAAAAAATAAAAAAGAACTAAGTTACAAAAAATAAAAAAATATTTACAAACATTAGAAAAATATTACAACAATTTTAAACTAATTACACCTACTCTAAGCCCCCTAATAAAATAATAAAGACCCCCAAAATAAAAAAAATGCCCTACCCTATTCTAAATTAAAAAAGTTCAAAGCTCTTTTACCTTTCCAGCCCTGAAAAGGGCCCTTTGCGGGGCATGCCCCAAAGAATTCAGCTCTTTTGCCTGTAAAAAAAACACATACAATACCCCCCCCAACATTACAACCCACCACCCACATACCCCTAATCTAACCCAAACCCCCCTTAAATAAACCTAACACTAAGCCCCTGAAGATCTTCCTACCTTATCTTCACCTCGCCGGGTATCACACCGATCCGTCCTTGCTCCAATGTCTTGATCCAAGCCCAAGCGGGGGGCTGAAGATGTCCATGATCCGGCTGAAGTCTTCATCCAAGCGGGAGCTGAAGAGGTCCATGATCCGACTGAAGTCTTCTATCAACGGCATCTTCAATCTTCTTTCTTCCGGATCCATGTTCATCCCGCCGACGCGGAACATCCATGTTCACCGACGACTTCCCGACGAATGACGGTTCCTTTAAGGGATGTCATCCAAGATGGCGTCCCTCGAATTCCGATTGGCTGATAGGATTCTATCAGCCAATCGGAATTAAGGTAGGAAAATTCTGATTGGCTGATGGAATCAGCCAATCAGAATCAAGTTCAATCCGATTGGCTGATCCGATCAGCCAATCAGATTGAGCTCGCATTCTATTGGCTGTTCCGATCAGCCAATAGAATGCGAGCTCAATCTGATTGGCTGATCGGATGAGCCAATCGGATTGAACTTGATTCTGATTGGCTGATTCCATCAGCCAATCAGAATTTTCCTACCTTAATTCCGATTGGCTGATAGAATCCTATCAGCCAATCGGAATTCGAGGGACGCCATCTTGGATGACGTCCCTTAAAGGAACCGTCATTCGTCGGGAAGTCGTCGGTGAAGATGGATGGATCCGCGCTGGAGGTCTTGAAGATCAGCAGGTCGTCATCGGATTGAAGAACATAGAAGATGTGGCTTGGATGAAGATGTTTGCCGGTCCGGATGTCCTCTTCTGCCCGCTTGGCTCAAGACTTCAGCCAGAGGATGGACGTCACTCTTCAGCCCCCACTTGGGCTTGGATCAAGATTTCGGAGGCTTGGATCAAGACTTCGGTGAACCTGGCATAGTGAAGATAAGGTAGGAAGATCTTCAGGGGCTTAGTGTTAGGTTTATTTAAGGGGGGTTTGGGTTAGATTAGGGGTATGTGGGTGGTGGGTTGTAATGTTGGGGGGGTATTGTATGTGTTTTTTTTACAGGCAAAAGAGCTGAATTCTTTGGGGCATGCCCCGCAAATGGCCCTTTTCAGGGCTGGTAAGGTAAAAGAGCTTTGAACTTTTTTAATTTAGAATAGGGTAGGGCATTCTTTATTTTGGGGGTCTTTGTTATTTTATTAGGGGGCTTAGAGTAGGTGTAATTAGTTTAAAATTGTTGTAATATTTTTCTAATGTTTGAAAATATTTTTTTATTTTTTGTAACAGTTCTTTTTTATTTTTTGTACTTTAGTTAGTTTATTTAATTGTAGTTATTTGTAGGTATTGTATTTAATTAATTTATTGATAGTGTAGTGTTAGGTTTCATTGTAACTTAGGTTAGGATTTATTTTACAGGTAATTTTGTAATTATTTTAACTAGGTAGCTATTAAATAGTTATTAACGATTTAATAGCTATTGTACCTGGTTAAAATAAATACAAAGTTGCCTGTAAAATAAATATTAATCCTAAAATAGCTACAATATAATTATAATTTATATTGTAGCTATATTAGGATTTATTTTACAGGTAAGTATTTAGCTTTAAATAGGAATAATTTATTTAATAAGAGTTAATTTATTTCGTTAGATTTAAATTATATTTAACTTAGGGGGGTGTTAGTGTTAGGGTTAGACTTAGCTTTAGGGGTTAATCCATTTATTAGAGTAGCGGCAAGATCCGGTTGGCAGATTAGGGGTTAATTATTGTAGGTAGCTGGCGGCGACGTTGTGGGGGGCAGATTAGGGGTTAATAAATATAATATAGGGGTCGGCGGTGTTAGGGGCAGCAGATTAGGGGTACATAACTATAATGTATGTTGCAGCGTTGTACGGAGCGGCAGATTAGGGGTTAATAATAATATGCAGGTGTCAGCGATAGCGGGGGCGGCAGATTAGGGTTTAATAAATATAACATAGTGGTCGGCGATGTTAGGGGCAGCAGATTAGGGGTACATAGGGATAACGTAGCTGGCGGCGGTGTACGGAGTGGCAGATTAGGGGTTAATAAGTGTAAGGTTAGGGGTGTTCCACAAGTTAAGGAATACAGAAGCCACTGTAAATTAACCTCAACGTTTAACCTGTATATACATAAATAAAACTTGTTTATATGGATTGTACTCAGTGCACTGCCGTGTATCTAAGCACCATACAGTAAAGTTTACCCCAGGTTTGTCAAATGTTGCCACTAAAAATACTTATTGTTAGTTGTTAAATATCATATCATATGCTTGTAATTTGTACGGTGGGCAACCACCACAACAGGTTAGTAAAGGAAATATGAGTAGCACAAAGCTTGCCCTAGGGCAGTAATAATTTGTGCTGAAATTACAGGTATTTGCTACATAAGTAGCTTAAATTAGTTAGTATCGGATAAGCCCGAACCACAGATCTCCTAAGGAAATACAACTTTCCCCATAGTTGATTAATACATAAGAATTACCACTTAGACTAGTGCAAAATTAAAACTACAGGACACCCAACAATCATGTCATTCCTCCATTAACATGTTTCGCCTACTGGCTTTGTCAAAAGTGGAGGCGCTGCAAAAATGCAGCCTTTTATTTGCTTCCTATTAGACATCACGCTCATTTCTTGTGATATCATGAATGGCTAATCAAGTATACATGAAAAAAGACCTTTATCCTAAAATGAGTAATGTATTTGACTATTAACTGATTTACTCCTTTATGTATTGAAAAGGCAGGACTAAATAATATGTTTGACCATATTGTTATCCACAGAGGGGATCATCATTACTAATATATACAGTGTTTTTACTCCTCAAGCGGGCATCACATTGTAATAACACTCTATCTTACCAGTGCTGTAATGGTTTATCTGTATAGGGAGAATTTATGACAGAGAAGTTTATATACATAACTTCTGACCAATGTAAAATGAAGTTACCAAATGTAGCAAGGAAAGGCAAAACTAATATTAAAAAAAGTTTGTATCTAGTGACATTATTACAGTGCTGAAGTGTTGAACATTAAGTATTGAACATTTGTGTTCTAATGTGAGCAAGTCACTATTGTGCCAAATAAAATTACATTTTTAATAAACATACATTTTGTTGCATTATTTTAAATAAAAGTGATTAAAATGCAGTGTGGTGTGCTTACTGTTGTGAACTTAAAATGTCAGTTTATTAGTTAAATAAACTGACACAGTGGGGCCTAGTTATCAAGCCGTCAACCTCAAATACGCTGGAATTCCGCAGCGTATTTGTGGCGAGGCTGATACGCCTTAGTTATCAAAGGCTCAAGACCAGCAAAAGTAGAATTTTGTGACGTAAGCTTCGATCCGCCGGACTCAGTCCGACACAGATCGATTCTTACGTCACTCCAGATGTTCCGCACACAAGTGCGGCACATTCTCACTACTTTTGCTAGTTATCAAAAAACTAGCAGGTACGCTCGGCACTTTTACAGCCCAGCGTACCTGGTTTTCAAACCGCCACCCCTGGAGGCGGCGGATCCCATAGGAATCAATGGGAGTCTGACCATAGCGAAAGTACAAGTTCGCTGCTGACAGACATCCCATTGATTCCTATGGGAGCTTTCTACACCTAACACCCTAACATGTACCCCAAGTCTAAACACCACTAATCTGTCCCCCCTACACCGCCGCAACTAAATAAAGTTATTACCCCCTAAACCGCCGCTCCCGGAGCCCACCGCAAGCTACTCTATACATATTAACCCCTAAACCGCCGCTCCCGGAGCCCACCGCAACTATAATAAATGTATTAACCCCTAAACCGCCGCTCCCTGAACCCGCCGCAACCTATATTAAATGTATTAACCCCTATCCTGACCCCCCCTACACCGTCGCCACCTATAATAAATTTAATAACCCCTAATCTGCCCCCCCTACACCGTCGCCACCTATAATAAATTTATTAACCCCTATCCTGCCCCCCACTACGCCGCCGCCACTGTAATAAAATTATTAACCCCTAAACCTAAGTCTAACCCTAACGCCCCCCTAACTTAAATATTAATTAAATAAATCTAAATAAATTAACTTTTATTAACTAAATGAATCCTATTTAAAACTAAATACTTACCTTTAAAATAAACCCTAATATAGCTACAATATAAATAATAATTATATTCTAGCTATCTTAGGATTTATTTTTATTTTACAGGTACCTTTCAATTTATTTTAACTAGGTACAATAGCTATTAAATAGTTATTAACTATTTAATAGCTTACCTAGCTAAAAGAAACTGAAATTATTCCTATTTAAAAATAAATACTTACCTGTAAAATAAACCCTAAGGTAGCTACAATATAATTAATAATTATATTGTAGCTATCTTAGGATTTATATTTTTTTTACAGGTAACTTTGTATTTATTTTAGCTAGTTAGAATAGTTATTAAATAGTTATTAACTATTTAATAACTACCTAGCTAAAAGAAATACAAAATTACCTGTAAAATAAATCCCAACCTAAGTTACAATTAAACCTAATACTACACTATCATTAAATTAATTAAATAAACTACCTACAAATAACTACAATTAAATACAATTACATAAACTAACTAAAGTACAAAAAATAAAAAAAGCTAAGTTACAAAAAATAAAAAAATAAGTTACAAACATGTTAAAAATATTACAACAATTTTAAGCTACTTACACCTAATCTAAGCCCCCTAATAAAATAACAAACCCCCCCAAAATAAAAAAATGCCCTACCCTATTCTAAATTAAATAAAGTTCAAAGCTCTTTTACCTTACCAGCCCTTAAAAGGGCCATTTGTGGGGGCATGCCCCAAAGAAAACAGCTCTTTTGCCTGTAAAAGAAAAATACAACCCCCCCAACATTAAAACCCACCACCCACATACCTCTAATCTAACCCAAACCCCCCTTACAAAAACCTAACACTAATCCCCTGAAGATCATCCTACCTTGTCTTCACTCAGCCGAGCAGCGATGGAACCGAAGTGGACATCCGGAGCGGAAGAAGTTAATCCTCCAAGCAGCGCTGAAGAAATCTTCCATCCGATGAAGTCATCATCCAGGCGGCGCTGAAGAAAAGTCTTCGATCCGGCCGATGTCATCTTCAAAGAGGCGCTGAATAGGTCTTCTATCCGGGCGATGTCATCTTCCAAGCTGGGTCTTGAATCTTCCTCCCGCCGACGCGGAACCTCCTTCTTCACCGACGGACTACGACGAATGAAGGCTCCTTTAAGGGACGTCATCCAAGATGGCGTCCCCTCAATTCCGATTGGCTGATAGGATTCTATCAGCCAATCGGAATTAAGGTAGGAAAAATCTGATTGGCTGATGGAATCAGCCAATCAGATTGAGCTTGCATTCTATTGGGTGTTCCGATCAGCCAATAGAATGCGAGCTCAATCTGATTGGCTGATCGGATCAGCCAATCGGATTGAACTTGATTCTGATTGGCTGACTCCATCAGCCAATCAGAATATTCCTACCTTAATTCTGATTGGCTGATAGAATCCTATCAGCCAATCGGAATTGAGGGGACGCCATCTTGGATGACGTCCCTTAAAGGAGCCTTCATTCGTCGTAGTCCGTCGGTGAAGAAGGAGGTTTCGCGTCGGCGGGAGGAAGATTCAAGACCCGGCTTGGAAGATGACATCGCCCGGATAGAAGACCTCTTCAGCGCCTCTTTGAAGATGACATCGGCCGGATCGAAGACTTTTCTTCAACGCCGCCTGGATGATGACTTCATCGGATGGAAGATTTCTTCAGCGCCGCTTGGAGGATTAACTTCTTCCGCTCCGGATGTCCACTTTGGTTCCATCGCTGCTCGGCTGAGTGAAGACAAGGTAGGATGATCTTCAGGGGATTAGTGTTAGGTTTTTGTAAGGGGGGTTTGGGTTAGATTAGGGGTATGTGGGTGGTGGGTTTTAATGTTGGGGGGGTTGTATTTTTCTTTTACAGGCAAAAGAGCTGTTTTCTTTGGGGCATGCCCCCACAAATGGCCCTTTTAAGGGCTGGTAAGGTAAAAGAGCTTTGAACTTTATTTAATTTAGAATAGGGTAGGGCATTTTTTTATTTTGGGGGGGTTTGTTATTTTATTAGGGGGCTTAGATTAGGTGTAAGTAGCTTAAAATTGTTGTAATATTTTTAACATGTTTGTAACTTCTTTTTTTATTTTTTGTACTTTAGTTAGTTTATGTAATTGTATTTCATTGTAGTTATTTGTAGGTAGTTTATTTAATTAATTTAATGATAGTGTAGTATTAGGTTTAATTGTAACTTAGGTTAGGATTTATTTTACAGGTAATTTTGTATTTCTTTTAGCTAGGTAGTTATTAAATAGTTAATAACTATTTAATAACTATTCTAACTAGCTAAAATAAATACAAAGTTACCTGTAAAATAAATATAAATCCTAAGATAGCTACAATATAATTATTAATTATATTGTAGCTATCTTAGGGTTTATTTTACAGGTAAGTATTTATTTTTAAATAGGAATAATTTATTAAAGTATAGTGTAGTGTTAGGTGTAATTGTAACTTAGGTTAGGATTTATTTTACAGGTAAATTTCAGTTTCTTTTAGCTAGGTAAGCTATTAAATAGTTAATAACTATTTAATAGCTATTGTACCTAGTTAAAATAAATTGAAAGGTACCTGTAAAATAAAAATAAATCCTAAGATAGCTAGAATATAATTATTATTTATATTGTAGCTATATTAGGGTTTATTTTAAAGGTAAGTATTTAGTTTTAAATAGGATTCATTTAGTTAATAAGAGTTAATTTATTTAGATTTATTTAATTAATATTTAAGTTAGGGGGGCGTTAGGGTTAGACTTAGGTTTAGGGGTTAATAATTGTATTACAGTGGCGGCGTAGTGGGGGGCAGGATAGGGGTTAATAAATTTATTATAGGGGGCGACGGTGTAGGGGAGGCAGATTAGGGGTTAATACATTTATTATAGGTGACGACGGTGTAGGGGGGGGCAGGATAGGGGTTAATAGGTTTAATATAGGTTGCGGCAGGTTCAGGGAGCGGCGGTTTAGGGGTTAAACTATTTATTTAGTTGCGGAGAGGTGCAGGATCAGCAGGATAGGGGTTAATAACTTTATAATAGAGGGCGACGGTGTAGGGGGGGCAGGATAGGGGTTATTAGGTATACTGTAGGTGGCAGCGGTGTCCGGGAGCGGCGGTTTAAGGGGTTAATACATTTATAAGAGTTGCGGCAGGGTCTAGGAGCGGCGGTTTAGGGGTTAGTAACTTTATTGAGTTGCGGGAGGCTCCGGGGGCGCCGGTATAGGGATAGAACAGTGTAGTTTAGTGTGAGTGCTTAGTGACAGGCTAGCAATAAAGCTGTGAAAAAGCCGAAGAGCAGCGAGATCGGATGAGTGATAACTGTCACAGTCCGCTGCTCATCGCCCCACGGCTTTTTGACAGCTTTATTTGATAACTTAGGCGTATTTTTTGAGGTCCGCGGCGGCGGCGAAGGTAGGCGAGCTTAGGCGGGCGTATTGGGCCGGCGAAGCCAGAAAAGTAGACAGCTTGATAACTACCCTCCAGTGTGGTGTTTTAAATGCCTAAATTATATTGTGATTTTAACAGCTGTGATTATACTGTCCATTACATTATTTCTCCCAGTGGGCTAAATACACTCTATTCCATAATATTAATAATATTAATATACATGGGTCCCCAGTATATTAAAGGGAACTTCTTAGTGCAAAAAAGTAAAATAATTATTGTATTCAGTTAAACCATTTGGTTGTACTGTATTCAAGAGGTAAATCCAGCGTGTTTCTGCTTTTAAAAGGGTACGTTCCATATCTCCACCTTGAATACCTAGTGAGATATTTTGTATCCCAAAGCATTTCAGATCTGACTTTTTGGATTGATGAACATGTAAAAAGTGGTTTGCCACACTTCTCAATTTTTTGCTATTTTCAAGATCTTTCTTGGCTGATTTGACATTTTTCAAATGTTCCAATATTCTTACTTTGAACTTTCTTGAGGTCATCCCTACATAGATCAAATTACATCTGCAAGTAATGCCATAGATGACTCCTTCCATGTTACAGTCTATGTCAGTGATGGATTTTATTTTTTCCATATTTTGACACATGGAACAGGAGCGACAGATAAAATTGACTGTCAGTTTACCCTTGCCTTTCTTACTGTCAAAATGACTACAACTCACCATCTCCTTCAGATTCTTGGTCCTTCTATATCCCACTTGGATGTTCTCTGTACCTAGTATTTCAGCTAGTATTGTGTCTGCCTTGAGGATACCCAGATGTTTATTCATAATCTGTACCACTGTCTCTGATTGAGCATTATAAGTCATTATCAGTCTAGTCTTGTCATCTCTTGCTTTAGCTTTGGGTGTAAGGAGGTCTTTGCTATTTTTAAGGAACTCTTGCTATACCCTCTGGATAACAGTCTGACTTCCAGTTCTTTCGCTCTAATTTTGAACATTTCCAGATTGGGACAGTTCCTCCAAATTCTTAGAAACTCTCCGGTTGACAGTGCCTTCACTGTGTGAGGTGAGTGAGCACTTGAATGGTGCAGAATTATACACGTGACCTCATTACTGTCGATCTGCCATGTGAGTTTAATTTTCAGATTGTTCTTGTTTAAATCATTCAAGAATTCTTCCAGTATGGTTTGGGGTCCCTCCCACATAAAGAAAATGTCATCTTTATACCTGAGCCAGATGGGAATGTAGTCAGTATATTTTGATTTTTCATCTATAAATACTACATGTTGTTCCCACCAGCCCAGGAACAAATTTGCCTATGTGGGGGCACATGCTGTACCCATTGCGGTACCCCTGATCTGAAGGTAGAATTGTTTGTCAAACACAAAAAAGTTGTGCTTGAGCACAAAATCCAGAAGTTTACGAATAAATCTGTCATGAAGAAAGCCTTCTTCTGAAAATGTGGATAAAAAATGTTCAACAGCTTTAATTTCAAGATCATGGCCAATGCTAGTATATAATGCTTTCACATCTGTGGTTACCAAGAAGGTTGAGGTATTAGCTTTAACATTTTCCAATAACTGAAGTACCTCCATGATATCCCTGACGAAGGAAGGTAAAGTATGTACATATTCTCTTAATCGAAAATCCACAAACTGGCTGGCTCTCTCTGTGAGATTGCCCACTCCAGATACAATGGGACGTCCCGGGGATTTTTTATATCATTGTGGATTTTGGGAATGATATAGAATGTCGAAGTTTTGTGATTTTGAACTGAAAGGAAATTCTTTTCTTTAGAGTTGATGATCTCATCTTTATAAGCATCATTTAGAATATTTTCATATGCCTTGAGATAGTTTTCAGTGGGGTTAAACACCAATCGTTTGTAGCATATATCATTCCTTAATTGTTTATTTACCTCTCTTAAAGAGAGGTGTGTGGGCCATATCACCACATTCCCTCCTTTGTCTGAGTTGCGGATTTTTGTATCATCCCATTTTTGCATTTGTTGTAGTGCTTCCTTTTCTCCTGACGTCAGGTTCTATATCTAAGGTACTGGGGTCAGATTGGTAATTTCTTCATATGCAATATCATTGAACACTTGAATGTTTCTATTTTGGTTCATCTTGGGTACATAACTTGATTTGTTTTTAATTTGTTCTCTCCAATCTTTCGGGGTATTGGGATGGTCATTGATTCCTAGTAGTGCTTATTTAATAATGTCGACATTTCTTCTTCTGACCACATGGTGTTATCTTTGTCAGGCTCATAGTCAATATCTTTTTTCCTCATAAACTGTTTTTTGAGGACTAATTTTCTTAAGAAGAGTTGTATATCCTTCACAACTTCAATTTTGTCTAATTGGTTATTTGGGAAAAAGGACACGCCTTTGGACAGTACACTCATGGGGTCACTAGAAAGTATTTTGTCAGATAAATTAATCATTTTTAATGTGTCAGGCTTATCTTTGAGAACGGGCTCTCTGAGTGTTTGTATGGTTTCCAGCATTTTGCATCACTCTTTTGTTTGTCTTTGTTTTTGACCTGTTTGGTTTTTGGTCTTGCCCCTGCCTCCTCTCCTGGTGGGTTTCCAGTTGAAGAGGCATCTTCCTCTAAAAAATTATTTATTTTGTTTTTACCTTGTCTAGTTTCCAAATTAGAGGTAGAAGGAGCACCCTCTTCATTTTCACTCTCACTGATATTAGTATCTGATTCTTCACTTTCCGTTTCAGAGATGTCACTCTCTATTACTTGCACTCTAGGATGTCGCCTACTGTTGCTAGGACCAAACTCCTTGCCCCATTTGTATACTCTTTTGTTGGAAAAATCAGCTATGTCTCTGTTAAGTTTGACCTGTTTGTTATTTTTAATTTCAAGTTCATAATTATTTAATTCTTTCTGGTATTTTTTATACCTGGTCTCTGTTAAGTTTGACCTGTTTGTTATTTTTAATTTCAAGTTCATAATTATCTAATTCTTTCTGGTATTTTTTATACCTCTTCTCAAAGTCTGGTAAACTCTCAAATTCCTTCAGTTTGTTGTTCTGTTTTTTAATTAATTCCTTTAATCTGTCATGTTCTGCCTTATCATGCTTTATCAAAATCCTCATAATTTGACAGAACATTCAGACAGGGCCTTTTCCCATTCAATATTTAAATTAGGGTCCTTAAACTCGAATGCTAGAAAGATCTGAATTCTTAACCCTCTAGGGATCAGTTTTTCCTCAATATATTTATTGAAGAAATTTTTGTTCCACCACACCTTGTCTTGTTTATGAATGTTTTTATGTAAATCTCTTAGTACCTGTTCCATTCTATCCTTAATATTGGTATTGGGAGTTTCAGATGTTGTGTTAAACACCTCATTGAGGTCTGCTAACCTCTTTTGTTGTCTGTTTAGTCAGTCAGTTTCATATAGATTAGCCATAATTTAATTGAAAAAGAGTGTGCTCTATTGAGAATCCTGGGTTACCAGGTATGCACAGGCAAAATTTGAGAGATGAGCAATGGCCCCATTCTTATTACTTTGAGGATAATTGTGAATAGGTGCTGAGTATCAGAGAGAAACATATACAAGAACAATTCCAGCAAGAAAGCTGGACAGGATACTAACCAGAAAAGCACTCTGTCCTCATATATATGGGCTTAATGTATATAGGTTTTAAAATATATCAACTCTATTAGTTTTATTTAAAAAGGGTTACACACAATAAAAACAGTTGCAGCAAGTAAAAGTGGTTTTACTGCTGACTGGTGTCTGCACACATTTATCTCATATGATTGGCTAACTAGATGTGTTCAGCGAGCTGCCAGTAGTGTATTGTTGTTCCTTCAGCAAAGGTTAGCAAGATAATGAAGCAAATGTAATAACATAAGTAATTTGGAAAGTTTTTTAAAATTGTATGTTCTATCTAAATCATGAAATAAAATGTTGGGGTTTCCTATCCCTTTAAAGTATAAACACAATTGTAAACACATTTTACTCATATTCCCTATTAACAGGCCATCAAAAAGAGCTAGAGAACCCCATGACCCCTTCTTTTAAAGCCCACAAGCCCCTAATTAAAATAAAGTTTCATATAAGTTTTAATAGCCAGTGATCACCTGTAGTTAATACATCTTTGGGAAGAGGCTCATGAGAGCCCCTACATGCAGGTCAAAGTCATATAAATGTACCCAAATGCCCTAATTTAATTGAGTATAGCCCCTTCGTTTTACTATGAGGCTTATAAGAAATAACAATATTGTTTATTAAAATTGTAATAGATGTCTAACTGGAGGTTACACACTGCCTACACACGGCTGAGGAGCAGCCATTTTAAAGACCGCATGGAGCTTAGTGATAACAAGTAAGCGAAGCATCTATTTAGCAAACAGTGGTGTTACTTATACCCCATGATGGGGACTACCATGGAAGCCTTACTACAACTTCTAGCTAATAAGATGGAGAGTCAGTTCACTTCTCTCACAAAAATCCTCAGAGATGAGCGGAGCCCCACTTCCGCTGGAGAAATTGACCACCTATCTGCACAAACCGCTTGCAGATTACGAGATGTGCCAGAGAGAGAGGAGCTTACAGAGGGAGATTTGGTGGAGCTGGCGCTTTCAGATGAGCGCCGCACTGATGCTGCTTCACGGAACCTGGCTGAGAGGCGCACAGGAGATATATCGGAGCCTGGAGCAGATAGTGGTTGTTCGGCAGATTCTGTGGAATTGATCTCTGTCCCTCCGGCGATGCGGCCAATTACTGAGAGACACCAGGCTCAAACTATTCGTGAGCTGAACCCTAATCCTAACTCAAAATCTGGTATAACTTCCAGGATCTTTGGCTCTCACTCAGATACTCCGGACGGTAAGTTTAACAGGGGGGCCAGCTTTGCACTATGCGCTGGCGTTGTGGGGCTCAGATTGAGAAAAGCTTACAGTCTGGCATTGGATCCTCACTGCGGCTCACTGTTTACTTTATGTCCTACCAGTCTGGGCCGCAATATAAGAGCAGCTAATAAGGAGACCTCAAAAGACGATCACTACTCTTTGTCCCTCTGCTTCCCTACAGGAGACTTTATATGGATTGCAGGCACAAAATTTGTTTTAACTCTCCTACCCTGTGGCATTGGCTAGTGAAGGAACTTGACCTATAGACTCAGGAGGGAGAGATTACTCTGTATCTTTGGCTGGAACACTATCAAAAGGCACATGACAAGGGGGCTTGATGTTCTATAAATTTTCAGTTAATATGTTTAGATTGTAAACTCTCTTCCTTTACACTTAGGTTCTAATCAATACGAGATTGCTATAGCCTTGGGTTATAATAAGTCTAATCTGGGTAGCTAACAAGCAGCATATACTAATGATTACTGTTATTCACTACTTCTAGTATTATTCTGGCACTGTTACATTACTCTCTGTTAAATGTATTTTACCCCCTTAAAAAATTCAGCTTCAAGCTAGTGAGGTAGTGGGTATTCACATATATAGAGGGCCTCGCTATGATATAGCTATCTGCCTCAGACTCTGCAGGTTAAATATCTCTTCTGCTATTTGCAAGTCTGAAGTTGACCTTCTTAAATACTATTGCTCATTACCACGCTACAATGCTGTACTATTAAGTCAAAATTATTTGGAATATTTTTAACTAGCTTCATGTTCATAATATTTCAGGGCCTAAGACTTGGGCTCGCTTAAATGTACACACTGGGTTGTGGTTGTACCACAACTCATATTGTCTAATATTAGCCTATGTTTTAATTAACCACCTCTATAGTTCTCCTGGGGCTGCCACGTAGGTTCAGATATAGCTTCTTACACTTTTTATCTGAGTTGTATTTGCACTTAATTATATAATCATGTATTTTGGCACATATATTAGACCTTTAGAGTAGGCTCTAGACACTCTCTAATGGTTGTGGCAGGTGTGGTGATTTCCTCAACTTATTACTAACTACTAAATATCACTGGGAAACGCTTCCATGGTCAGCTCTGTATTACTTTAACTCTACTTAACGACCTCTATAACTACTTAATTTCTGCATTACTGCTACCGCTAACTCACATTTAACTTAGGCGATATACTCTCCTTCTCCTATTTGATAATTACTAGAGTGTTGTAGCTTTTATTGAATGTTTCTCTTTGAATGTTTTCTTTATGCTAATGTTAAGCCCTAGTACTTAGCTTTATTGCTGTTTAGTGTAGTACAATTATACTGCTATTCTATCCTTGTAGGGAACATGCCGTAAGTGCACCACAGCATAGTCACTCTATAAACTGCAGTTTTAGGTTTAGTACTCATATATGGCATACATAGACTTATAAACTAACCAATACTGCAGTCTTACCAGAGTGAGCTCTGCCCCCCCTGCTTTCTCCTCCCCCTTCCCTCCTCCCTCCCAATATTCAAGTGGCTCTTGTCCACTGTAATCCCTCTTCCTTACAGTGTTCTGTGACCTACTTGTGGTCACACTATAAGCTAACTCCCCACATCATTACAGAAATACTCATTTCATTCATTCTAAAGCTGTGGAGATCAAAATACAATTATTAAAATATAAAATGAAGTTTCCTTTTCGTTCGCCCAACCATATATTTGACACCTCCCTAGACATGACATAGGTTTCTATACGTTAGTGCTAGCCTTATTGTATTATTATGATTATGTATATTTTTCTGAGCTCTTAAACTGTATGACTTAACTTGATATATAGGTCAGCTACTCCTTTACTAGCCTAACAGATATAATAAGTGTCACAACCTTGATGTTGTATTCTCATATTAATGTTATGATTGGGCAAATGTTGTTGTTTTTGTATTCTTTGCACCTTTTGAAACTTCAATAAAAAATCTTTAAAAAAAAAAAAAAAAAATTGTAATAGATGTTAATATGGGGTCTCTAGGTACTTATACTATATCAACTAAAGACCCCAAAGACCCATTGTTTTAAAGCCCAGAATCCCTTCTTTAAAATAAAGTCCCTATATAAGTTTAAAAGTCAGGTGATCCACAGTGCATTGCTTTGGGTACATGCTCATTGGAGCCACTGTGTGCAGAGCACATAAAGTTATAAAGCTATATAAATTAGAACAAAGGTCCTAATTTTTATGATGATAACCCTTCTCCTATAGAGTTCAGAAAATGTTGCACAATTGTTTAGAACTTTTTTTGTTATAGGGTTATATATATTAAGCAAACCCAGCAGATTCACACTATACCATTTATATATATATATATATATATATATATATATATATATATATATATATATATATATATATATATAAATACAGGGAGTGCAGAATTATTAAGCAAATGAGTATTTTGACCACATCATCCTCTTTATGCATGTTGTCTTACTCCAAGCTGTATAGGCTCGAAAGCCTACTACCAATTAAGCATATTAGGTGATGTGCATATCTGTAATGCGAAGGGGTGTGGTCTAATGACATCAACACCCTATATCAGGTGTGCATAAATATTAGGCAACTTCCTTTCCTTTGGCAAAATGGGTCAAAAGAAGGACTTGACTGGCTCAGAAAAGTCAAAAATAGTGAGATATCTTGCAGAGGGATGCAGCACTCTTAAAATTGCAAAGCTTCTGAAGCGTGATCATCGAACAATCAAGCGTTTCATTCAAAATAGTCAACAGGGTCGCAAGAAGCGTGTGGAAAAACCAAGGCGCAAAATAACTGCCCATGAACTGAGAAAAGTCAAGCGTGCAGCTGCCAAGATGCCACTTGCCACCAGTTTGGCCAAATTTCAGAGCTGCAACATCACTGGAGTGCCCAAAAGCACAAGGTGTGCAATACTCAGAGACATGGCCAAGGTAAGAAAGGCTGAAAGACGACCACCACTGAACAAGACACACAAGCTGAAACGTTAAGACTGGGCCAAGAAATATCTCAAGACTGATTTTTCTAAGGTTTTATGGACTGATGAAATGAGAGTGAGAGCACGCAATGTTGATGGTGAACAGATCAAAACACTGACATAATCCATGGATGGCAGGCTTTTGAGTGTCCTTGCAAAGAAAGGTGGCTATATTGGTCACTGATTTGTTTTTGTTTTGTTTTTGAATGTCAGAAATGTATATTTGTGAATGTTGAGATGTTATATTGGTTTCACTGGTAAAAATAAATAATTGAAATGGGTATATATTTGTTTTTTGTTAAGTTGCCTAATAATTATGCACAGTAATAGTCACCTGCACACACAGATATCCCCCTAAAATAGCTAAAACTAAAAACAAACTAAAAACTACTTCCAAAAATATTCAGCTTTGATATTAATGAGTTTTTTGGGTTCATTGAGAACATGGTTGTTGTTCAATAATAACATTAATCCTCAAAAATACAACTTGCCTAATAATTCTGCACTCCCTGTATATATATATATATATAAAGATGAATTACCAGCGATAAACCGTGGATCTAAACACGTGTAAAAGAAGGGGGTGGGGGGAAACTCAATGAGTGTATTATAAAGATGTATTATATGGATATATTGTGCTGCATGGAAAAAGATTCATATATGGCTGATATATGGATTAAAACTGTGATAAATAGTAAAACTACAGGGAGTGCAGAATTATTAGGCAACTTAATATCTGTGGGGGATATCTGTGTGTGCAGGTGACTATTACTGTGCATAATTATTAGGCAACTTAACAAAAAACAAATATATACCCATTTCAATTATTTATTTTTACCAGTGAAACCAATATAACATCTCAACATTCACAAATATACATTTCTGACATTCAAAAACAAAACAAAAACAAATCAGTGACCAATATAGCCACCTTTCTTTGCAAGTACACTCAAAAGCCTGCCATCCATGGATTCTGTCAGTGTTTTGATCTGTTCACCATCAACATTGTGTGCAGCAGCAACCACAGCCTCCCAGACACTGTTCAGAGAGGTGTACTGTTTTCCCTCCTTGTAAATCTCACATTTGATAATGGACCACAGGTTCTCAATGGGGTTCAGATCAGGTGAACAAGGAGGCCATGTCATTAGATTTTCTTCTTTTATACCCTTTCTTGCCAGCCACGCTGTGGAGTACTTGGACGCGTGTGATGGAGCATTGTCCTGCATGAAAATCATGTTTTTCTTGAAGGATGCAGACTTCTTCCTGTACCACTGCTTGAAGAAGGTGTCTTCCAGAAACTGGCAGTAGGACTGGGAGTTGAGCTTGACTCCATCCTCAACCCGAAAAGGCCCCACAAGCTCATCTTTGATGATACCAGTCCAAACCAATACTCCACCTAAACCTTGCTGGCGTCTGAGTCGGACTGGAGCTCTCTGCCCTTTACCAATCCAGCCACGGGCCCATCCATCTGGCCCATCAAGACTCACTCTCATTTCATCAGTCCATAGAACCTTAGAAAAATCAGTCTTGAGATATTTCTTGGCCCAGTCTTGACGTTTCAGCTTGTGTGTCTTGTTCAGTGGTGGTCGTCTTTCAGCCTTTCTTACCTTGGCCATGTCTCTGAGTATTGCACACCTTGTGCTTTTGGGCACTCCAGTGATGTTGCAGCTCTGAAATATGGCCAAACTGGTGGCAAGTGGCATCTTGGCAGCTGCACGCTTGACTTTTCTCAGTTCATGGGCAGTTATTTTGTGCCTTGGTTTTTCCACACGCTTCTTGCGACCCTGTTGACTATTTTGAATGAAACGCTTGATTGTTCGATGATCACGCTTCAGAAGCTTTGCAATTTTAAGAGTGCTGCATCCCTCTGCAAGATATCTCACTATTTTTGACTTTTCTGAGCCTGTCAAGTCCTTCTTTTGACCCATTTTGCCAAAGGAAAGGAAGTTGCCTAATAATTATGCACACCTGATATAGGGTGTTGATGTCATTAGACCACACCCCTTCTCATTACAGAGATGCACATCACCTAATATGCTTAATTGGTAGTAGGCTTTCGAGCCTATACAGCTTGGAGTAAGACAACATGCATAAAGAGGATGATGTGGTCAAAATACTCATTTGCCTAATAATTCTGCACTCCCTGTATGATAAATAGTTTTAAAACTATGATAAATAGTAATACAAAGTCAAAAGTCAATATGACAATAATATGACTGGTAAATGGTTTTCTTCTTACCAGAAATTACCCCAATCATATGAGGTTATGTATGCACACAGGAAAAACAATGTTTGACTAATCCTTTGTTTGTAGTTATTCTTCTCCGTTAACCCTTAGGATAGAGAAATCTTCTGAGACTCTTAGTCGGTATATCTCTGAAGACTTTTCAGTTGCACTTTTCTGGTTTTCCCTGCAATGATATATCTTGGTGTCTCCCAGGAGTATGGTATTATGATGGATATTCCTTGGTCATCAGTTATCAGCAAGATATAGTGAATGAAACAAGAATAAGGCACATAGTGTAACTCTGTTAAGCAAAATATTTATAAAGTTAAAATAAAACAATTTGCACTTACATTTAATGCCCTCAATCCTTAATGAGGTAAGCATTCAAACATGTACATAGGAACAAAGTGGTACTTTTACTGGTGTTGTAGGTAGTTATCCACTTCTCCAATTAGTAGGTAACTCAGACCCAATCACATTTGTCTTCATTAAAATTCCTATTCCTTACGCGTTTCGAAGTATCTATCTACTTCTTCATCAGAGGTAAGTTTGTGTACAGATCAACCGACTTTAAATTTAAAAGGTAATTAGTGGGTGTGGTTTTTTCTTCGTACAACGTGACGTTAACACATTACAAGATCCCGGCAACCAATGTTGGAAAGTGTGTCTGGAGTTCCCATGGTAACGTTTACTAGTTACTTTCTCTAAAGACCATTCACGCGATCTTAAACTTTGTTATTATTCTCATGGGGACACCAGTATGGAATATATTTCTCATCAAAGGCAGTATTACGCTACCATAAACCCTGTTTTTAAAAACAAAAATAAGTTTTATTGGATAAAAAATAGTTTTTTTCTGGAAACAATATGAACGTATAGTTCATTTGTTTTAAAAAAAAACTGCTTTTCCCTTGTATATCCTTTTGTACTTCCAAAGGTGTATCTTAATATCATGTCATATTATATATATTGATGTATTAGATATTACTATAAGGACTTGTTAAAGAATATTCAAGGGGTAACATCTGATCACAATACAGAATGTATCAACCTATCTGCATATATTAATAGTTTTTTAATAATATGATAAATATGAAAAATAATATATATATATATATATATATATATATATATATATATATACATATACATATACATATCTCTTGAGCTATCTTTTCTTCACATTCCTTGTGACATATGGGCTTTTTCCCAAGCAACTGCCTCCCCATAGTGGATTATTAATTTATGATTTTAGTTTTATTTGTGTTTTTATTTTCGTAATTAGTCCTACATTTTGGCTTTAGAGACAGTTAACTCTTATGGTAAATTTCTATTGGTCAATTATACGTGTTCTCTCTGTCTGTGTTTTCTCATTACTCTTTCCTATATGTATCTTTTTAGTGAATACAGTTCCTACTATAGTACAGGTATGGTCCTAATGTATATCTATATCTATCTCTTCGATCTTATTTTCATATTTCCCATTCTCTATACTGTTATGTGGATTTCAATAGAACTGAGTCTATTTGGAATTCCGCTTTTATAAAAAAGCTGCTAGGTCCATGCCTTCATTTGGACCTGTGGGAGTCATAGTACCCATATAATGTATCCAAAAAGATTCTCTTTGTCTTAATCTCTGAAATCTATCCCCTCCCCTATTTGGTACAGAGACCTGTTCTAAAATAGTTCCTCTCAAAAGGTTTTTTTTATGGACTTTTCTGAAATGTCGAGAGAGGCTATGTCGAGAGAGGCTATGGCCCTTGAACCCAGTCTCTATATTTTTTATATGTTCAAGTAGATGTGTCTTATAGGTTCGTTTGGTGCGCCTTATATACTGTAATTTCCAAGTACATTCCAGTAGATAAACTACGAAGGTGGTCTTGCAATTGGTCAATTTATTGATAACGCAAGTTTTGTCTGAAAATGTATTTGATGTAATTATTTTTGTTGGTTTTTTAGGTTCATAAGCATGTTCACAACCTTTACAATTGAGTCTGTTGCACTTAAAAAAAACCTTTACTGTTATTGGTTAACCAGTTATCTCCTATTCTCTGTTTTATTTGGCTTGGTGCCAACATCTGTTTAAAATTTCTATTCTTCCTGAACGTTATTTTGGGCACATTTCCAATACTATTCTTTAGGAACTTGTACTGTTGGAGAATGGGCCAATATTTTTTTAGGATTTTTTTTATCTCAGGTGCGGCCAGAACTATGGGTAACTTCCAAAATAAAAATATAAATAAAAATAAGAATACACATATAAATCATCCCCAGAATAGACAATACTTATCTCTAGAAACCCAACCAATATAGAGAAAATCATTATGAATGGAGGAACTCCAACCCAGAACCTAGTTACCACTCCAATTATAGACACTATGACAAATCAAATCAACAAGAACATTTTAGGTCTACTAAACATAATTTTTTTAGAAAGAGGTTGGACAGGAAACCATTACCCAAGAGACTCACCAAATACTATAGAGATACCCTTACAAACACCCTCAGAACCAATAAATCACAAAATCAATCTAAGGCCACAATGGTCAATGGACAACACCAAAAAAAGAAAAGGACCCGCAGAGGAGGAAGAGGAATGGTGGGAGTTAGAAAGAGACAACGAAACATTAAGAACCCCAAAAAGGGGGAAACAAGAGAACCATTATTGAAAATATTCAATTTATCATCTACTTCCTTTTCCCATACAAAAATGGAGGTTTTATCAAGAGGTTTTAGCTTTGCCCCTAATCGGGGTCCTAACCCTTTTAACCTTTATATTGACTTTAACAAATTTATTTGAAAATTGACATTATGTTGACATTATGAGAAAATAAAAAACAAACAAGCTGCCGACATGACAGGAAACCTTTCAGAAATTGATTGGGAAACTATCAATATATTGGAGGAATTGAATTTAGAGAGTGTAAACTTTCAAAGAGAAGGAAACCCAATGATGAGAACTCACTCTAATCTAAAACCGTCCTCTATTTTTTACCCCATACAATCTAAAGGTAATTTTATACCAGCATTCAATGATTTAGTTTCCAAAGAATTACAAAATTTATGTACAAACTTTAAAATAAAAAAGGACAATTTGAGTAGTAAAGAAAAAGATGCTCTTAAATCTATTACAGATATGGATGACATAGTACTCAGAGAGGCCGATAAGGGAGCGGGATTAGTTATCCAAAATAAACTTGATTATTATATCACAGAGGCCTATAGATTACTTAATGATCCTAAAACTTATAAAAAAACTTTGGGGAGATCCCACCCTGACATTCCAAAGGGAATATAACTCACTGATTGATACATCAAATTCTAATAATTTGCTGAGCAAAAATGAGCACAAATATTTGATACATGAATACCCTCGGAAAGAGATCTTTTATCATCTCCCGAAGATCCATAAGGATCAAAAAAATCCCCTCGGGCACCCTATAGTCTCAGGAATAGATTCCTTAGTAGCTAGACTATCTGAATATGTGGACTATTTCCTGAAACCTTTAGTCCCACAGTTAAAATCATACATCAGAGATTCTACAGACACTATAGTTAAACTAAGTAATTTTCAATGGAAGGATACATACAGATGGATGACACTAGATGTGTCATCACTCTATACTAGCATCTCACATAATTTGGGAATCCAAGCTATGTCACATGTTCTGAAAAAAATGGCTTTAACAGAAATACACCAAGAATTCATTCTGGATAGCATCAAATTTGTTCTTGAAAAAAACTATTTCCATTTTGATAAACATTTTTTCCTTCAGCGAATAATATATACAGCAAATCTGTATATGGGAGAATGGGAGGAGACATACATCTATACCAATAATCCCTTTGTTGATAATGTCATATGGTGGAGGAGGTATATAGATGACATTGTGGTAATGTGGAATGGAGATGAGGGAATATGTAATGACTTAATCAAATATCTAAACACCAATATGATGAATTTACAATTTACCTCGAAAATTTCAGATACAAGTATAGAGTTTTTGGATTTAATTTTATTCCATGAAGAAGAAGACATTTTGACCAAATTATATACCAAAGAAACAGATATTTACGAGCTGACAGTGGACACTATCAGCCGTGGATGAATAACATCCCATTCGTACAATTTCAACGTTTAAGAAGAAATTGTACCAAACATACGCCTAGATTACGAGTTTGGCGTTAACAGGGGTGAGTTGCTAATGAGGCTTTTTTTTCTAACGCTACCTCAAGACAACACTGGTATTACAGGTTTTTTTAAACCTGGCGTTAGCCGCGAAAAGGTGAGCGTAGAGCAGAATTTAGCTCCACATCTCACCTCAATACCAGCGTTGCTTACTGTAGCGGTAAACTGGCTAAACATGCTCGTGCACGATTTCCCCATAGGAAACAATGGGGCTGAGCTGGCTGGAAAAATACCTAACACCTGCAAAAAAGCAGCGTCCAGCTTCTAACGCAGCCCCATTGTTTCCTATGGGAAAATAAAAAATATGTCTACACCTAACACCCTAACATGAACCAGAGTCTAAAAACCCCTAATCTTACACTTATTAACCCCTAATCTTCTGCCCCCGCTATCACTGACACCTACATTATATTATCAACCCCTAATGTGCCGCTCCGGACACTGCCGCCACTTACATTATCCCTATGAACCCCTAATCTACTGCCCCCAACATTGCCGCCACCTACATTATACTTATGAACACCTAATCTGCCGCCCCCAACGTCGCCGCCACCTACCTATAATTATTAACCCCTAATCTACCGACCGGACATTGCAGCCACTTTAATAAATGTATTAACCCCTAAATCGCCTCACTCCCGCCTTGCAAACACTAGTTACAGTTTATTAACCCCTAATCTGCCAAACCCCAACGTCGCCGACACCTACCTACATTTATTAACCCCTAATCTTCTGAACCCAGCGTCGCCGCTACTATAATAAATTTATTAACCCCTAAACCTAAGTCTAACCCAATAGGATTGAGCTTGCATTCTATTGGCTGATTGGAACAGCCAAAAGAATGCCAGTTCAATCCTATTGGCTGATTGGATCAGCCAATAGGATTTTTCCTACCTTAATTCCGATTGGCTGATAGAATCCTATAAGCCAATTGGAATTCAAGAGGCACCATCTTGGATGACGTAATTTAAAGGAACCTTCATTCTTCGTTAGGACGTCGTTTGAAGAGGATGGCTCCACGTCGGCTGGATTGAAGATGGCTCCACTCAGGAAGGATGAAGATAGAAGATGCCGCTTGGATGAAGCCTTCTGCCGTCTGGAGGACCTCTTCTGCCCGATCGGATGAAGACTTCTGCTGTATGGAGGACCACTTGTGCCCGGCTGGGTGAAGACGGCTCAAGGTAGGGTGATCTTCAGGGGGTTAGTGTTAGGTTTTTTGGAGGGGGGATTGGGTGGGTTTTATAGTAGAGGTGTGTGGGTGGTGGGTTTTAATGTTGGGGGGGTATTGTATTTTTCTTTTACAGGTAAAAGAGCTGATTACTTTGGGGCAATGCCCCACAAAAGGCCCTTTTAAGGGCTATTTGTAATTTAGCATAGGGTAGGGAAATTTTTAATTTTATTAGGGGGATTAGATTAGAAGTAATAAGTTTAAAATTCTTGTAATTCTTTTTTAATTTTCTGTAATTTAGTGTGTTTTTTTTTTGTAATTTAGTTTATTGAATTTAATTGTAATTAATTGTAGGTAGTTTAGGTAATTTATTTAATGATAGTGTAGTGTTAGGATAATTGTAACTTAGGTTAGGATTTATTTTACAGGTAATTTTGTACTTATTTTAGCTAGGTAGTTATTAAATAGTTAATAACTATTTAATAACTATTCTACCTAGTTAAAATAAATAAAAAGTTGACTGTAAAATAAATATAAATCCTAAGATAGCTGCAAAGTAACTATTAGTTATATTGTAGCTAGCTTACGGCTAGATTTGGAGTTTTGTCGGTAATGACCCGAAAAGCTAACGCCGGCTTTTTTCTGGCCGCACCATAAAAATAACTCTGGTATTGAGAGTCCACATAAAGGCTGCGTCAGGCTCCAAAAAAGGAGCGTAGAGCATATTTAACGCAGCTTCAACTCTCGATACCAGAGTTGCTTACGCAAGCGGCCAGCCTCAAAAACGTGCTCATGGACGATTCCCCCATAGAAAACAATGGGGCTGTTTGAGCTGAAAAAAAACCCTGCAAAAAAGCCGCATTCAGCTCCTAACGCAGCCCAATTGTTTGCTATGGGGAAACACTTCCTACGTCTGCACCTAACACTCTAACATGTACCCCGAGTCTAAACACCCCTAACCTTACACTTATTAACCCCTAATCTGCCGCCCCCGCTATCGCTGACCCCTGCATATTATTATTAAACCCTAATCTGCCGCTCCGTAAACCGCCGCTACTTACATTATCCCTATGTACCCCTAATCTGCTGCCCTAACATAGCCGACCCCTATATTATATTTATTAACCCCTAATCTGCCCCCCACAACGTCGCCTCCACCTGCCTACACTTATTAACCCCTAATCTGCCGACCGGACCTGAGCGCTACTATAATAAAGTTATTAACCCCTAATCCGCCTCACTAACCCTATAATAAATAGTATTAACCCCTAATCTGCCCTCCCTAACATCGCCGACACCTAACTTCAATTATTAACCCCTAATCTGCCGACTGGAGCTCACCGCTATTCTAATAAATGTATTAACCCCTAAAGCTAAGTCTAACCCTAACACTAACACCCCCCTAAGTTAAATATAATTTTAATCTAACGAAATTAATTAACTCTTATTAAATAAATTATTCCTATTTAAAGCTAAATACTTACCTGTAAAATAAATCCTAATATAGCTACAATATAAATTATAATTATATTATAGCTAATTTAGGATTAATATTTATTTTACAGGTAACTTTGTATTTATTTTAACCAGGTACAATAGCTATTAAATAGTTAAGAACTATTTAATAGCTAAAATAGTTAAAATAATTACAAAATTACCTGTAAAATAAATCCTAACCTAAGTTACAATTAAACCTAACACTACACTATCAATAAATTAATTAAATAAAATACCTATAATTATCTACAATTAAACCTAACACTACACTATCAATAAATAAATTAAATACAATACCTACAAATAACTACAATGAAATAAACTATCTAAAGTACAAAAAATAAAAAAGAACTAAGTTACAAAAAATAAAAAAATATTTACAAACATAAGAAAAATATTACAACAATTTTAAACTAATTACACCTACTCTAAGCCCCCTAATAAAATAACAAAGCCCCCCAAAATAAAAAAAATGCCCTACCCTATTCTAAATTACTAAAGTTCAAAGCTCTTTTACCTTACCAGCCCTGAACAGGGCCCTTTGCGGGGCATGCCCCAAGAAGTTCAGCTCTTTTGCCTGTAAAAAAAAAATACAATACCCCCCCCAACATTACAACCCACCACCCACATACCCCTAATCTAACCCAAACCCCCCTTAAATAAACCTAACACTAAGCCCCTGAAGATCTTCCTACCTTATCTTCACCATACCAGGTTCACCGATCGATCCAGAAGAGCTCCTCTGATGTCCTGATCCAAGCCCAAGCGGGGGGCTGAAGAGGTCCATGATCCAGCTGAAGTCTTCATCCAAGCAGGGCAGAAGAGGTCTTCCATCTGATTGAAGTCTTCATCCAAGTGGGATCTTCTATGGTCATCCATCCGGAGCGGAGCGGCAGGATCCTGAAGACCTCCAACGCGGAACATCCATCCTGGCCGAAGACTGAACGACGAATGACGGTTCCTTTAAATGACGTCATCCAAGATGGCGTCCCTCGAATTCCATTTGGCTGATAGGATTCTATCAGCCAATCGGAATTAAGGTAGGAATATTCTGATTGGCTGATGGAATCAGCCAATCAGAATCAAGTTCAATCCAATTGGCTTATCCAATCAGCCAATCGGATTGAACTTGATTCTGATTGGCTGATTCCATCAGCCAATCAGAATATTCCTACCTTAATTCCGATTGGCTGATAGAATCCTATCAGCCAATCGGAATTCGAGGGACGCCATCTTGGATGACGTCATTTAAAGGAACCGTCATTCGTCGTTCAGTCGTCGGCCAGGATGGATGTTCCGCGTCGGAGGTCTTCAGGATCCTGCCGCTCCGCTCCGGATGGATGACCATAGAAGATCCCGCTTGGATGAAGACTTCAATCGGATGGAAGACCTCTTCTGCCCCGCTTGGATGAAAACCGGATCATGGACCTCTTCAGCCCCCCGCTTGGGCTTGGATCAGGACATCGGAGGAGCTCTTCTGGATCGATCGGTGAACCTGGTATGGTGAAGATAAGGTAGGAAGATCTTCAGGGGCTTAGTGTTAGGTTTATTTAAGGGGGGTTTGGGTTAGATTAGGGGTATGTGGGTGGTGGGTTGTAATGTTGGGCGGGGTATTGTATGTTTTTTTTTACAGGCAAAAGAGCTGAACTTCTTGGGGCATGCCCCGCAAAGGGCCCTGTTCAGGGCTGGTAAGGTAAAAGAGCTTTGAACTTTAGTAATTTAGAATAGGGTAGGGCATTTTTTTTATTTTGGGGGGGCTTTGTTATTTTATTAGGGGGCTTAGAGTAGGTGTAATTAGTTTAAAATTGTTGTAATATTTTTCTTATGTTTGTAAATATTTTTTTATTTTTTTGTAGCTTAGTTCTTTTTTATTTTTTGTACTTTAGATAGTTTATTTCATTGTAGTTATTTGTAGGTATTGTATTTAATTTATTTATTGATAGTGTAGTGTTAGGTTTAATTGTAGATAATTATAGGTATTTTATTTAATTAATTTATTGATAGTGTAGTGTTAGGTTTAATTGTAACTTAGGTTAGGATTTATTTTACAGGTAATTTTGCAATTATTTTAACTATTTTAGCTATTAAATAGTTCTTAACTATTTAATAGCTATTGTACCTGGTTAAAATAAATACAAAGTTACCTGTAAAATAAATATTAATCCTAAAATAGCTATAATATAATTATAATTTATATTGTAGCTATATTAAGATTTATTTTACTGGTAAGTATTTAGCTTTAAATAGGAATAATTTATTTAATAAGAGTTAATTAATTTCGTTAGATTAAAATTATATTTAATTTAGGGGGGTGTTAGTGTTAGGGTTAGACTTAGCTTTAGGGGTTAATACATTTATTAGAATAGCGGTGAGCTCCAGTCGGCAGATTAGGGGTTAATAATTGAAGTTAGGTGTCGGCGATGTTAGGGAGGGCAGATTAGGGGTTAATACTATTTATTATAGGGTTAGTGAGGTGGATTAGGGGTTAATAACTTTATAATAATAGCGGTGCGGTCCGCTCGGCAGATTAGGGGTTAATAAGTGTAGGCAGGTGGAGGCGACGTTGAGGGGGCAGATTAGGGGTTAATAAATATAATATAGGGGTCGCGGTGTTAGGGGCAGCAGATTAGGGGTACATAAGTATAACGTAGGTGGCGGCGCTTTGCGGTCGGCAGATTAGGGGTTAATTATTGTAGGTAGCTGGCTGCGATGTTGTGGGGGGCAGGTTAGGGGTTAATAAATATAATATAGGGGTCGGCGGTGTTAGGGGCAGCAGATTAGGGGTACATAAGTATAACGTAGGTGGCGGTCGGCAGATTAGGGGTTAAAAAAATTTAATCGAGTGGCGGCGATGTGGGGGGACCTCGGTTTAGGGGTACATAGGTAGTTTATGGGTGTTAGTGTACTTTAGAGTACAGTAGTTAAGAGCTTTATAAACCGGCGTTAGCCCAGAAAGCTCTTAACTACTGACTTTTTTCCTGCGGCTGGAGTTTTGTCGTTAGATGTCTAACGCTCACTTCAGACACGACTCTAAATACCGGAGTTAGAAAAATCCCATTGAAAAGATAGGATACGCAATTTACGTAAGGGGATCTGCGGTATGGAAAAGTCGCGGCTGAAAAGTGAGCGTTAGACCCTTTTTTTAATGACTCCAAATACCAGAGGTAGCCTAAAACCAGCGTTAGGAGCCTCTAACGCTGGTTTTCACGGCTACCGCCCAACTCTAAATCTAGGCCTTGGGGTTTATTTTATAGGTAAGTATTTAGTTTTAAATAGGATTCATTTATTTAATTATGTTAAATGTATTTCATTTAATTTAAATTATATTTAAGTTAGGGGGGGTTAGGGTTAGGTTTAGACTTAGGTTTAGGGGTTAATAACTTTAATATAGTAGCGGTGACGTTGGGGGTGGCAGATTAGGGGTTAATAAATGTAGTCGTGAGAGGAGAGGTAGCCGCAACTGGAACAAACAGTGTCTGACCCGGAAGCCCAACACACAGGATGAACCCAACCTGACGTGCTGGTGTGCCGTAGCCAATTGCGGCGGATTGGACCGCAAAAAGGTACACAAAAGAAGAGATTAGGCAGGCACAACTTCAAACCGCATTGAAGTTAAAAACAGAAAGATGCTTTATTGAATTTCCATTAAAATAAGTACATGCAGACAGGCAATTAAGTGGACAAGAAGTCTTGCCTGTCTGCATGTACTTATTTTAATGGAAATTCAATAAAGCATCTTTCTGATTTTAACTTCAATGCAGTTTGAAGTTGTGCCTGCCTAATCTCTTCTTTTGTGTTAATAAATGTAGGTAGGTGTCGGCAACCTTGGGGGTGGCAGATTAGGGGTTAATAAAATTTAACTAGTGTTTGTGAGGCAAGAGTGCGGTGGTTTAGGGGTTAATACATTTATTAAAGTGGCGGCGATGTCCGGTCGGCAGATTAGGGATTAATAATTGTAGGTAGGTGGTGGCGACATTGTGGGTGGCAGATTAGGGGTTAATAAATATAATGTAGGTGTCAGTGATGTTAGGGGCAGCAGATTAGGGGTTCATAGGTATAATGTAGGTGGCGGCGATGTCCTGGCGGCAGATTAGGGGTTAAAAAAAATATATTTTAGTGTTTGCGATGTGGGGGGGCCTCGATTTAGGGGTTAATAGGTAGTTTATGGGTGTTAGTGTACATTGTAGCACTTTAGTTAAGAGTTTTATGTTCCGGCGTTAGCCCATAAAACTCTTAACTACTGACTTTTAAATGCGGTCGAAGTCTTGACAGGAGAGGGTCTACCACTCACTTCTTCCAAGACTCATAGTACCAGCGTTAGGCAAATCCCATTAAAAAGATAGGATACACAATTGACGTAAGGGGATTTACTGTAGCCTCGAGTCATGGAAGAAAAGTGAGCGGTGAGCCTGTACCTGTCAGACTCGTAATACCAGCGTTAGGTAAAAAGCAGCGTTGGGAGCTCTCAACACTGCTTTTTAAGGCTAGCGCCAAACTCGTAATCTCGGTGTAAGTGACTATAATAAGGAAACAGAAACTCTTAAAAACAAATTTATTGAAAAGAAATATAAAAAAAAACTAGTAGAAAACTCTAGAAATAGAGTAAAAAACTTAGAAAGAAATAGTTTACTAACAAATGGCAGAAATCTCGGAAAAAAACAGAACCATCAAAATAGGAATATTAATATGATAACCGCATACAATGAGGCCTCACCTGAGATAAAAAAAGTCCTAAAAAAATATTGGCCTATTCTCCAACAGGACAAGTTCCTAAAGAATAGTATTGGAAATGTACCCAAAATAACGTTCAGGAAGAATAGAAATTTTAAACAGATGTTGGCACCAAGCCAAATAAAACAGAGAATAGGAGATAACTGGTTAACCGATAACAGTAAAGGGTATTTTAAGTGCAACAGACTCAATTGTAAAGCTTGTGAACATGCTTATGACCCCAAAAAACAACAGAAATAATTACATCAAATACATTTCCAGACAAAACTTGCGTTATCAATAAATTGATCAATTGCAAGACCACCTTTGTAGTTTATCTACTGGAATGTACTTGTAAATTACAGTATATAGGGCGCACTAAATGAACCTATAAGTCACGTCTACTTGAACATATAAAAAATATAGAGACTGGGTTCAAGGGCCATAGCCTCTCTCGACATTTCAGAAAAGTCCATCAACAAAACCCCCAATTTTTGAGAGGAACTATTTTAGAACAGGTCTCTGTACCAAATAGGGGAGGGGATAGATTTCAGAGATTAAGACAAAGAAAATCTTTTTGGTTACATTATATTGGTACTATGACTTCCACAGGTCCAAATGAAGACATGGACCTAGCAGCTTTTTTATAAAAGTGGAATTCCAAAAAGACTCAGTTCTATTGAAATCCACATTACAGTATAGAGAATGGGAAATATGAAAATAAGATCAAAGAGATAGATATGGATATACAAAAGGACCATACCTGTACTATAGAAGGAACTATATTCACAAAAAATATACATATAGTAAAGGGTAGTGAGAAAACACACACATAGAGAACACGTATAATTGACCAATAGAAATTTACCATAAGAGTTAACTGTTTCTAAAGCCAAAATGTAGGACTAATTACGAAAATAAAAACACAAATAAAACTAAAATCATAAATTAATAATCCACTATGGGGAGGCATACATATGGGGAGGCATATATATATATTTATTATTTTTCATATTTATCATATAATTAAAAAACTATTAATATATGCAGATAGGTAGATACACTCTGTATTATGATCAGATGTTACCCCTTGAATATTCTTTAACAAGTCCTTATAGTAATATCTAAGACATCAATATATATAATATGACATGATATTAAGATACACCTTTGGAAGTACAAAAGGATATACAAGGGAAAAGCCGTTTTTTAAAACAAATGAACTAAACGTTCATATAGATTCCAGAAAAAAAAAATTTTTTATCCAATAAAGCTAATTTTTGTTTTTAATAACAGGGTTTATGGTAGTGTAATACTGCCTTTGATGAGAAATATATTCCATACTGATATCCCCATGAGAACGCTAATAACAAAGTTTAAGATTGCGTGAATGGTCTTTAGGGAAAGTAACTAGTAAACGTTACCATTTTCAACATTTCCAACATTGGTTGCCAGGATCTTGTGACGTGTTAACGTCACGCCGTACAAAGGAAAAACCACACCCTATTAAATTTAAAGCCGGTTGATCTGTACACAAACTTACCTCTGACGAAGAAGTAGATAGATACTTCGAAACACGTAAGGAATAGGAATCCACAAGTGGGTGTACAGTTTTAATTTCTACGTTACTGATACCGGAAATATTTGACTTTTATTTATACCTAAGCCTATTGCTTTTATTACCACATACATTGCATTGTTTTGTCTCCCTGAATACTGTTTGTAGTCTCAGGACTTTTTGCACGTGCACTGCATTATATTTAATTAAGAACAGACCAGTGACAGATCAAAACTTGGTGCATCCCATTGTTTTTACATTTGCACCCCTCTTACGAAAAGATATCCATAAGACTCTTATATAACATAAGGAGATGGTGCAATTTGTATATAACTTGTTTTAAACTATCTTGAATTTTAATGAAGACAAATGTGATTGGGTCTGAGTTACCTACTAATTGGAGAAGTGGATAACTACCTACAACACCAGTAAAAGTACCACTTTGTTCCTATGTGCATTTTGAATGCTTGCCTCATTAAAGGGCCACTAAACCCAAAATATTTCTTTCATGATTCAGATAGAGAATAGAAATTTAAACAACATTACAATTTACTTCTATTATTTATTTTGCTTCATTTTTTAGATATCCTTAGTTGAAGAAAAAGCAATGCACATGGGTGAGCCAATCACACGAGGCTTTTATGTGCAGCAACCAATCAGCAGCTACTGAGCATATCTAGATATGCTTTTCATCAAAGAATATCAAGAGAATAAAACAAATTAGATAATAGAAGTAAATTAGAAAGATGTTTAAAATTGCATTCTCTTTCTAAATCATGAAAGAAAAAATGTGGGTCTCATATCCCTTTAAGGATTGAGGGCATTAAATGTAAGTGCAAATCGTTTTATTTTAACTTAATAAATAATTTGCTTAACAGAGTTACACTATGTGCCTTATTCTTGTTTCATTCACTATATCTTGCTGAGAACTGATGACCAAGTTATATAAGATATATTATTGCAGGGAAAGCTGGAAGTTTCTACCAGAAAAGTGCAACTAAAAAGTCTTCAGAGATATACCGACTAAGAGTCTCAGAAGATTTCCCTATCCTAAGGGTTAACGGAGGAGAATAACTACAAACCAAGGATTAGACCAGCATTGTTTTTCCCATGTGCATACATTACTTCATATGATTGGGGTAATTTCTGGTAAGAAGAAAACCATTTACCAGTCATATTATTGTCATATTGACTTTTGATTTTGTATTACTATTTATCATACAACCTTTTAAGTTTTAATCCTTACATCAGGCGCCATATGGAATTTATATAATCTCATATGATTGGGGTAATTTCTGGTAAGAAGAAAACCATTTACCAGCCATATTATTGTCATATTGACTTTTGACTTTGTATTACTATTTATCATACAACCTTTTAAGTTTTAATCCATATATCAGCCATATGGATTTAGTAATAGAAGAACACTTGTATATTTGTGCACTGAAGTTTATTGATTTGTTCTCTTGTTTTTATATATATATATATATATATATATATATATATATATATATATATATATATATATATATATATATATATATATATATATCAAGAAATGTACGGTGGGGAAGCAACTGCTAGGAGCTAATTTAAAGCATATGAGTACCTCTAGACAAATTATATTAGAGTACTCTACAAGTAGAAAATGGTGCAGACCCTTAAATAATGTGTAATGAGGTCAGTAAGAAAGGGAATCCTGGATTATAATCCAAGATGAAAGACAGGGAATTCAGCACTCTTTTATAAAGAATTTTATTAGCTTACATATAGTAACAGAAACAAACAGACTGGCTCAGTAAACATAGATCCACTTGAAATTATCCTTGTGGTAGATGTGTGGCGTGCAAATACATGGCAAAAACTAAAGTCTTTGCCACTCATACAGGCAAGCTGAAACATTACGTGAATTGCAACACAGAGGGGGTTATTTATCTTCCCTCTTGCAGCTGCCCACGTTTTTACGTGGGCAAAACAAGGAGAGCCATCAAAGATAGAATAACAGAACATTGTGATGATGTTAAGAACAAAACCCCCAAAAGTAATGTTGCCAAACATTTTAAACTAGTCCATGCCTGTAATCCAGACTCTCTATCCTTCATAGGCATAGACAGAGGCATCTCTAATAATAGAGGAGGGGACAACGATAAGACCCTCCTTCGCAAAGAATGCCGGTGGATTTCCATTTTGGAAACACAATTGCCTGTAGGCCTTAATGATAGAATAGACATGGCATGTTTCCTCTAAACTGACACAGCTTACCTATTACTAATCTTAGTTTAATATTCTGAACGCTGAATAATATTTACACACATTCTTTGTATTTCTGTATATATTAATCTTTGGTGTTAAGTCTCTATACATAATGTGTGTAGGTGACCGCTTTCTCCTCTTTGCGGTCTAAGCAAATTAAGGATACATTACTATATGTAAGCTAATAAAATTATTTATAAAAGAGTGCTGAATTCCCTGTCTTTCATCTTGGATTATAATCCAGGATTCCCTTTCTTACTGACCTCATTACATATATATATATATATATAAATATATATATATATATATATATATATATATATATATATATATATATATATTTTATAAAAACAACTAATTGCACTACTCCCTTAAGTATGACCCGCCCATTCAGATTTCCTGATTTATTTGAATATCTATCAGGAAAAATTGTGCTAAAGGGGGAACAATATATTTATTATTACTACTTAAAAGAAAAATATGTAGGTCTCAACCAACCCACATGAGGTTCCCTTTATCCAGCACCAGAGCATATGGTCAGCTCTAACCGAACTGGTGGAATAGGGGATACAAGAACCTTTAAGAATAGCTTCCCCTAAAACACTCAGAAAAAAACAAACAATATTGAAAATATTAATATTGCAATAATTGTATACAATGATTCAGTTATACTAATTGATACTTTATTACCACCAAAGATCTCACAGACTGATATTTATAAACAGAAAACTTTAATACTGTTTTTAAAATTTAAAGGAACGGAGCATAATTTATTTCTTCATTTAGACCATATAGTTTTAAGGCTTTAAGGTCAGATATCCACCTACACTCCTTCTGTAGAAGTAACTTATCAAGGTTACCTCCTCTGATGGACAGGTCTACCCTTTCCAAACCTAAAAACCTTAAAGATTCTTCATTACTCTCATGGAATTTTTTTAAATGTCTTGCTACACTGCTAATTTTAATTTCATTTGATCAATGATATGTCCCTTTTGTGTTCTTTGATACATTCCTTTAATACCCTGTAGGTTTTCCCTATGTAATACATGGGGCAATTGCAGAAAACTAAATAAATTACTCCTTCACTTCTACAATTAATTTTCCCTTTTATTTTAAAAGTTTTTCCAAATTTATCCACAAAAAATCTGCGTGCCTTGTTGCATACTACTGCAAACAGAACATCTCTTACATCCGAGGTTGCCCTCTCTGTCATTATATTTTTGTAACCAATCCATTTTTACTTCTTTAGAGAAATGACTATGTACAAGGATATCTTTGAGATTGGGGGCCCTGCGAGCTGGCATTAAGGGTCTATCTCCAACAAATTGAATTATGTCTTTGTCAATTGTCAGCACTGGCCAGTGTTTGTGCAATATTGCCCTAACATCATGCCATTTGCTGTTATAAGTAGAGATAAATCTTATCATATTTTCTGTGTCCTCCTCTTTAGTTTTGTAGAGTAATTTATCTCTATCACTCTTAACTGCTACTAATTATGCCTGTTTAAGACAATTTTTGGGGATAGCCCCTCACTCTGAATCTATCTCTAAGTTTCTTAGATTCTAATTTGAAACTATCTATTTCAGTACAATTTCTTCTATGTCTCAAGTACTGTCCCTTGGGAATATTTTTGATCAAAGATGGTGGGTGGTGACTATCAACCATCAGAAGATTATTGCCTGCTGTCTGTTTTCTATGTTTATTTGTAACAATTTATTCATCTCGGACAGTAATTAGTAGATCCAGAAAAGTTATCTTGGTCAGGCTATGTTCAAAAGTAAATCTTAAATTGAAATTATTATTGTTCAATACCCTCATAAAATCATGAAGGGACTGAACAGTACCTTACCAGAATAACAATATGTTGTCTATGAAACGAAGCCAGAGCTTAATATTAGCTCCATGGTTTCCCCCATAGACAACATCTTTCTCCCATTTGCCTAAATATAGGCAGGCATAGGTAGGGGCACAGCAGGCTCCCATCGCTGTGCCCCTTACCTGTTGATAGAATCTACCATTGAACGTAAAATAGTTGTGCTCTAATACAAATCTCAATAATTTGCTCACATAATCAGTGTGTTTTGAGAACAGCTGGCCCCTTTGTTTCAGAAAGTATTCACTTGCAGCAATGCCATCATCATGCAGTATTGATGAGTACAAAGACTCAAAATCTATTGCCACTAGGATCCATCCATTCTCAAAAAACATACCATTAATAATCTTCAGAACACCCTGAGTATCTTTTACGTACGATGGCAGACCCATCAATGATGGTCGCAAAATGTAGTCTACATACTGAGATACTTTATCTGTTATAGACCCCTGTTCAGACACTATTGGTCTGCCAGAGGGTGGAATTTTATTTTTGTGAATTTTTGGTATATTATAAAATGTGTCTACTCTTGGAAATTTAACCCAAAGAAATTCTGACTCCATTTTGTTAAGTAAACCATCCTGTATTCCCTCCTTGATTAATTGCTCCAAAATCTCTTTATATTCTTCTGTGGGATTCTTTTTCAGAATATTATATTGTTTTCTGTCAATAAGTTGTCTAAAGCACTATTTGACATAATCACTGGTGTTTTGTACCACAACATTACCGCCTTTATCGTCCGGCTTAATGGGGATAGTTTTATCATCCATCAATTGTTGAAGAACTACTCTATCATTAATATCAAGATTGTCATGTTATTTTAATTTCCTATTATGATAGACTTTTCTTAATACAATCTTCCTATCAAACAGATGCACATCCTTGATCATTTCAAATTTGTTGCATCTGTTGGTAGGAACATAGTTTAAACCTTTTGAAATAATTTTTAATTCATTTTCAGTGAGTTTTCTATCCAAGAGATTTATCACATCTGTTATTGTTTCTGTGTCTGTTGGTTCCTCAATGGGTACCTCTGAGTTTTTTTCTACAGAATTCTTTCTTGTACTTTTTTCCCCCCTCTCCTTGTCTTCTTGATCTTCTCCTGTATAAAAAAAACCCTTCTATTGGCATTACCTCTTCTACCTCTGAAATTATTATTACCAGAAGTATCAGATTCTGAACTACTCGATTGAATATTGGCATAATCATATACTTTTCCCTCCTGATAGTCCCCCCAATCCCTTTGGAATTTTCTTTTTTTCCTATATCTTATTTCCTCATGAACTTTTCTAACTTCCATATTTGCTATATCCATTAATCTACGATATTCATCTAAAGTCTCCCATTTTTTGATAATTATTTCAATTTCTCTTATTTCTTTTTCAATTTTCTTTTTCCTTAATTCATTTTCTCCTAACATTAACCTCATCCAATTTAGAGAGCATTCATTTGCATACTTCTCCCATTTCATTTTGAAATCTTGAGTTAAAGGGTCATTTAGATTTGTACCAGGTTTTTTTTCGAATTCTATGACCCCTAGGTATCATTTTAGCCTCAGTATATTTGGTAAGGCTAGAAATTTCCCATTTATATTTATAGTCTTTAAATGATTTATAAATATTGTCAGTTGAATTGCCTTCTGTATTTACATTAGTTTCACCTGTATTGGTTGTTGAAAAAGTTTCTGCCATATCATACTCCCACTTTTTTTCATAAAAAAATGGCATTTTTTAATTAGAGACGCCACTTAGGCTATTCTACCCCTATTGTAAACTGTAAATCCACAGAAGAAGGCAGCACCTTGCAGTATAAAAATATCTTTATTTCCACATGCTGGAATAAAAAAGTGACGTTTCGGGTAGAGAACCCTTAATCATACAAAGCTAAAACACACTGTTCAAACCTTATAAAGGCCTACCTGTACACAGGTGTTCAATTAACATTTCTCAGCACTTCCACCTAGTGGTTACTCACTTCATTACATCTATGGTAGAACTTAATGTTCTTATTTCACCTTAGTGCCAGATAGAATTAAAATCAATACAGAAAATATATATATATATATATACATATGCAGAAAAATGACATATACAGATACCAATGTAATTTCAACCAAATAAATTATTGATAGACAAATTATTGAAAATTTTAAGAATTTTTTTTGGTTGAAAAACAATTGCAGCAAATTTGATGAAAAGCAGTTGCAGCAAGTTAAAGGAAAAATAATTGTAGCAAATTAGACATTTCATGACTCAAAATGATTCCAAAAATAATTACAAAGATGAATATAAAAAATGATTATAAAAATAGAGTGTAATCCAATTCTTTATTTAAACCCAGGGGTTGCATTGCATTGAGTTTGTAGATCCAAAATGCCTCTTCTTTTTTAGCATTAACTCTCTATTACCCCCCCCCCCCCCGTCTGGGACGTGGCACTGCATCAATGATTTGAAAACGGACCTGACTAATGTTGTGGCCACATTGGATAAAATGTCCTGACACTGGTGCCTCCAAGTTTCCACATCTGATATTGCTTTTGTGTTGTACTATCCTATCACGGACATGGCGTGTCGTCTCGCCAATGTAAATTTTTCCACATGGACATTTTATGAGATAGATAGCAAAAGCAGTATCACATGTGTAAAAGCCTTTTATCAAAAACATTTTACCAGTGAGAGGATGTACAAATTGAGGGCCTTTGATCATCGAATTGCAGTTGCAAAAACCCAAACAGGGATAACACCCATCATTTTTATCAGATATGTAGCTTTGCTGTTTTTTGTTTGCACTTCCAATATCAGTATGTATAAGCTCATCTCTGAGATTTCTCCTTCTTCTATAGGCAGGCATGGGGGGTACTGCAAATTCAGCAACACCTGGGTGGCAACCCTGTAGGATACGCCAGTGTTTTTTTAGTACATTCATAATTTTGCTACCATGATTATTATGATCCATAACCATTACCATACTTTTATCCTCCTTTTTTGGTGTTGGATCTTTTTTGGATTGCACTTTAGTTAATTCATTCTGAACCAACGCTGCAGGATAACCCCTACTCTCAAACTTTTTTGCCATGTTGTGTAATCTTTTTTGCAATCTATCTTCTTCAGATACAATACGTTGTACCCTTAGGAACTGACTTCTAGGTAGTGACCTAACTGTACTTCTAGGATGGAAACTTTGATAGTGTAACAATCCATTCTTATCAGTAGGTTTTACATATAAATCTGTGCAGACCTTACCATCCTTCAAATATACTGTGGTGCCTAAGAAGTCAACCTGTAGTTCACTTGCATTAAGGCAGAATTTGATAGAATCAGTGCTACAATTGAGCTCAGCGACAAATTCCTCCAGGGTTCCAATGTCGCCACACCACACACCGAATACATCATCTATGTACCGCCACCAGGCCACTGCATATTGTAGGAATAATCTATTCTCATAAACAAATGTTTCCTCGTACATATTCATGAATATATTCGCGTATGTGGGGGCGACGTTGGAACCCATGGCTGTTCCCTGAAGCTGGAGAAAAAATGTATCTTTGAACAAAAAATAGTTTTGATAAAGAACAACTCTCAATAGATTTTCAAAAAACATCTTCTGTGATGGAGAATACTTATTAACTGTATGGAGTACTTTCATAACCGCTGAGATACCACTCTCATGTTTTATTGCAGTATATAAACTGCTCACATCTAATGTGAATAGTATGTATTTGTTGCCATATAGATCTAAATTATGTACTTTGTCCCAAAAATCCCCAGTGTCCTTGATATATGAATTGCCAAGGTGCACAAGCGGCTGAAATATTCTATCCAAAAAGATAGCTATGTTGGAAAAAACTGAACATATGCCGGCCACAATTGGCCTACCTGGTGGATTTTCAAGCCGCTTGTGCACCTTTGGCAAAGTGTATAAAACTGGGATACAGGGGTGATCTATGATTAAAAAATCAGCAATATCTTTAGATATTATACCCATTTTTAAAGCTCTATATACCATAGACACAATCTCCTTTTGGACAATTATAGTAGGATCATATGGTAATTCTTTATATACATCTTGTTTAGACAACTGATTTTTTATTTCTGTAATATACATACTGGTATTCATGACAGTAATAGCACCGCCCTTGTCCGCCATTTTTATCGTTAATGCTTTGTTATTTTTTAGCAAATTAATAGCCTCTCTTTCTTTTTTGGATATATTATTGCTGCAGCAATGTTCTCCAGCAATCTTTTTGTATACTTTTTCTAGATCTTTTTTGACTAACTCCATATATGTATTAACACTATGGTTAACATTTGCTGGAATAAATTTACTTTTGTTTATAAGGCCAAAACTACTCAATGTCAACCCAGTGCTACTGTTTTTATCAGTAATTGGAGAATTTTTATTTGCAAAGAAACTTTTCAATTTAATAGATCTAAAAAATCTAAATAGGTCTTGCTCTAATCTAAACAGATCTAGATTCTGTGTAGGACTAAACGATAAACCTTTATTGAGGGCTAATATTTTTTATTTAGTTTTTTCCAACATAGCTATCTTTTTGGATAGAATATTTCAGCCGCTTGTGCACCTTGGCAATTCATATATCAAGGACACTGGGGATTTTTTGGACAAAGTACATAATTTAGATCTATATGGCAACAAATACATACTATTCACATTAGATGTGAGCAGTTTATATACTGCAATAAAACATGAGAGTGGTATCTCAGCGGTCATGAAAGTACTCCATACAGTTAATAAGTATTCTCCATCACAGAAGATGTTTTTTGAAAATCTATTGAGAGTTGTTCTTTATCAAAACTATTTTTTGTTCCAAGATACATTTTTTCTCCAGCTTCAGGGAACAGCCGTGGGTTCCAATGTCGCCCCCACATACGCGAATATATTCATGAATATGTACGAGGAAACATTTGTTTATGAGAATAGATTATTCCTACAATATTCAGTGGCCTGGTGGCGGTACATAGATGATGTATTCGGTGTGTGGTGTGGCGACATTGGAACCCTGGAGGAATTCACTGATTCAATCAAATTCTGCTTTAATGCAAGTGAACTACAGGTTGACTTCTTAGACACCACAGTATATTTGAAGGATGGTAAGGTCTGCACAGATTTATATGTAAAACCTACTGATAAGAATGGCTTGTTACACTATCAAAGTTTCCCTCCTAGAAGTACAGTTAGGTCACTACCTAGAAGTCAGTTCCTAAGGGTACAACGTATTGTATCTGAAGAAGATAGATTGCAAAAAAGATTACACAACATGGCAAAAAAGTTTGAGAGTAGGGGTTATCCTGCAGCGTTGGTTCAGAATGAATTAACTAAAGTGCAATCCAAAAAAGATCCAACACCAAAAAAGGAGGATAAAAGTATGGTAATGGTTATGGATCATAATAATCATGGTAGCAAAATTATGAATGTACTAAAAAAACACTGGCGTATCCTACAGGGTTGCCACCCAGGTGTTGCTGAATTTGCAGTACCCCCCATGCCTGCCTATAGAAGAAGGAGAAATCTCAGAGATGAACTTATACATACTGATATTGGAAGAGCAAACAAAAAACAGCAAAGCTACATATCTGATAAAAAGGATGGGTGTTATCCCTGTTTGGGATGTGGCAACTGCAATTCGATGATCAAAGACCCTCAATTTGTACATCCTCTCACTGGTAAAAAATTTTTTGATAAAAGGCTTTTACACATGTGATACTGCTTTTGCTATCTATCTCATAAAATGTCCATGTGGAAAAATTTACATTGGCAAGACGACACGCCATGTCCGTGATAGGATAGTACAGCACAAAAGCAATATCAGATGTGGAAACTTGGAGGCACCAGTGTCAGGACATTTTATCCAATGTGGCCACAACATTAGTCAGGTCCGTTTTCAAATCATTGATGCAGTGCCACGTCCCAGATGGGGGGGGGGGGGTAATAGAGAGTTAATGCTAAAAAAGAAAGAGGCATTTTGGATCTACAAACTCAATGCAATGCAACCCCTGGGTTTAAATAAAGAATTGGATTACGCTCTATTTTTATAATCATTTCTTTTTTTTTTTTTTTAATATTCCTCTTTGTAATTATTTTTGGAATCATTTTGAGTCATGAAATGTCTAATTTGCTGCAATTATTTTTCATTTAACTTGCTGCAACTGTTTTCATCATATTTGCTGCAATTGTTTTTCAACAAAAAAATTTCTTAACATTTTCAATAATTTGTCTATCAATAATTTATTTGGTTGAAATTACATTGGTATCTGTATATGTCATTTTTCTGCATATGTATATATATTTTTTCTGTATTGATTTTAATTCTATCTGGCACTAAGGTGAAATAAGAACATTAAGTTCTACCATAGATGTAATGAAGTGAGTAACCACTAGGTGGAAGTGCTGAGAAATGTTAATTGAACACCTGTGTACAGGTAGGCCTTTATAAGGTTTGAACAGTGTGTTTTAGCTTTGTATGATTAAGGGTTCTCTACCCTAAACGTCACTGTTTTATTCCAGCATGTGGAAATAAAGATATTGTTATACTGCAAGGTGCTGCCTTCTTCTGTGGATTTATTGTGACTAAAGGGATTACAGCACCCTTTTTTGGCCTGCACCTGACAGTGGAGCTGAGCTACAAACTGTTCTGGTATTCCTATTGTAAACTGTAATTGGAGTGTGCATACAGTTAGAAAAATCCACTAATAGATTGGAGATATTAATAGTTTATAAAAACAACTAATTGCACTACTCCCTTAAGTATGACCAGCCCATTCAGATTTCCTGATTATTTGAATATCTATCAGGAAAAATTGTGCTAAGGGGGGAACAATAAATGTATTATTACTACTTAATAGAAAAATATGTAGGTCTCAACCAACCCACATGAGGTTCCCTTTATCCAGCACCAGAGCATATGGTCAGCTCTAACCTAACTAGTGCAATAGGGGATACAAGAACCTTTAAGAAAAGCTTCCCCTAAAACACTCAGAAAAAAACAAACAATATTGAAAATATTAATATTGCAATAATTGTATACAATGATTCAGTTATACTAATTGATACTTTATTACCACCAAAGATCTCACAGACTGATATTTATAAACACTAACGTGGGCCCACTTAGACACAAGGTATACGGTATTTGCAAAAATAGACTTTGCTACAAAAAATTCCAATGATGATATGAGTAACATTAAATTACGGATGGCATAAACTATAAGTTGGATATATAAGCAAAAATTGCTAAGAACCTACAATCAAGGTAAGCGCAGGATAAGTAAGCTGTGTTATAAAGCTGCATGATATTAACTTCACAACGGAGATACATTTGCCTACCTGGCGAGGCGGATGTCCTTATGTGATATGGTACAAATGCTTGAAGCATGTTAAAAATGACTTTGCTTTTGAATATATCCACTTTGGTCTCCACTCCTGTATAAACGCAATGTCTGTGACTGATGTGAAATTACCCATGAGTGTATGAACCTGGCAAGTTTCTCCCACTGAAGATATAAAATAAGGATGCTTTAAGAATGCTCCAAAATTATGAGACAAGCCGTGGTGAAATTTAATGTTACTCATATCATCATTGGAATTTTTTGTAGCAAAGTCTATTTTTGCAAATACGGTATACCTTTTATCTAAGTGGGCCCACGTTAGTGTTTATAAATATCAGTATGTGAGATCTTTGGTGGTAATAAAGTATCAATTAGTATAACTTAATCATTGTATACAATTATTGCAATATTAATATTTTCGATATTGGTTTTTTTTTTCTGAGTGTTTTAAGAGAAGCTTTTCTTAAAGGTTCTTTTATCCCCTATTGCACTAGTTAGGTTAGAGCTGACCAAATGCTCTGGTGCTGGATAAAGGGAACCTCATGTGGGTTGGTTGAGACCTACATATTTTTCTTTTAAGTAGTAATAATATATATATATATATATATATATATATATATATATATATATATATATCTATATATATATATACAAACAGAGAGAAGCACACTCACAGGGGAAACCAGACGTGGACTCCTTACAGGAAAGTTATTCTCTGTGAAAAGCATTACTGGGCTAAAAGAAGCTGCACCCAGGTGGTAAATCACCATAGAACAGGCTAACAATAGTATTAAGCCAGTTGTTCATTCCTGTGAGTGTGCTTCTCTCTGTGTGTATTTAGTCTCCCTATGGGAAAAAGGGGAAACCAGACGTGGATTCCTTGCTCAGTATGCTTAGAGGAATATGGCTACACCTCACTGAGGAAGCCCAATGAAGGTTGAAACAATCATCTGGGGTTGCTGTGTTCCTTGTTCAGAGAGGAATTGCCTGGTATTTCGGCGCTGGACTGACCGTAATAGGCAGGATCAGGCTGATATACTACAGGAAAGTTCTTCTCTGTGAAAAGCATTACTGGGCTAAAAGAAGCTGCACCCAGGTGGTAAATCACCATAGAACAGGCTAACAATAGTATTGAGCTAGTTGTTCATTCATTTGACTGTGCTTCTCTCTGTGTGTATTTAGTCTCCCTATGGGAAAAAGGGGAAACCAGACGTGGACTCCTTGCTCAGTGTGCTTAGAGGAATATGGCTACACCTCACTAACGAGGCCCAATGAAGGCTGAAACGATCATCTGGGGTTGCTGTGTTCCTTGTTCAGAGAGGAATTGCCTGGTATTTCTGCACTGGACTGACCGTAATAGGCAGGATCAGACTGATATACTGCAGGAAAGTTCTTCTCTCTGAAAAGCATTACTGGGCTAAAAGAAGCTGCACACAAGTTGTAAATATGAGCCAGTTGTTCGTTCCTGTGAGTGTGCTTCTCTGTGTGTGTATATATATATATATATATATATATATATATATATATATATATATATACAGGGAGTGCAGAATTATTAGGCAAGTTGTATTTTTGAGGATTAATTTTATTATTGAACAACAACCATGTTCTCAATGAACCCAAAAAACTAATTAATATCAAAGCTGAATAGTTTTGGAAGTAGTTTTTAGTTTGTTTTTAGTTATAGCTATTTTAGGCGGATATCTGTGTGTGCAGGTGACTATTACTGTGCATAATTATTAGACAACTTAACAAAAAACAAATATATACCCATTTAAATTATTTATTTTTACCAGTGAAACCAATATAACATCTCAACATTCACAAATATACATTTCTGACATTCAAAAACAAAACAAAAACAAATCAGTGACCAATATAGCCACCTTTCTTTGCAAGGACACTCAAAAGCATGAAAGCGTCGGATGGCTTGAAGATGGACCCACTCCGCTCCGGATGGATGAAAATAGAAGATGCCATCTGGATGAAGACTTCTGCCTGTCTGGAGGTCCTCTTCTGCCCGGATCGGATGAAGACTTCTGCCCATCTGGAGGAACACTTCTGCCCGGCTGAGTGAAGACATCTCAAGGTAGGGTGATCTTCAAGGGGGTATTGTTAGGTTTTATTAAGGGGGGATAGGGTGGGTTTTAGAGTAGGGTTTGGTGTGTGGGTGGTGGGTTGTAATGTTGGGGGGTATTGTATTTTTTTTACAGGTAATAGAGCTGATTACTCTGGGGCAATGCCCCGCAAAAGGCCCTTTTAAGGGCTATTTGTAATTTAGTATAGGGTAGGGATTTTTATTATTTTGGGGGGCTTTTTTCTTTTATTAGGGGGACTAGATTAGGTGTAATTAGTTTAAAAAAACTGTAATTATTTTATTATTTTCTGTAATTTAGTGGGGTTTTTTTGTACTTTAATTTATTTAGTTTAATTGTAATTAATTGTAGTTAGTTTAGGTAATTAATTTAATTATAGTGTAGTGTTAAGTGTAATTGTAACTTAGGTTAGGGTTTATTTTACAGTTAAATTTGTAATTATTTTAACTAGGAAGTTGTTAAATAGTTAATAACTATTTAATAACTATTGTACCTAGTTAAAATAAATACAAACTTGCCTGTAAAATAAAAATACATCCTAAGATGGCTACAATGTAACTATTAGTTATATTGTAGCTATTTTAGGGTTTATTTTATAGGTAAGTATTTAGTTTTAAATAGGAATAATTTATTTAATTGTAGTAATTTAATTTCGATTTATTTAAATTATATTTAAGTTAGGGGGTGTTAGGGTTAGGGTTAGACTTAGATTTTGGGGTTAATAAATTTAATATAGTTGCGGCGAGGTTGGGGTCGGCAGATTAGGGGTTAATAAATGTAGGCAGATGTCAGTGATGTTAGTAACAGAAGATTAGGGGTTAATAAAATTTAACTAATGTTTGCAAGGTGGGATTGCGGCGCTTTATGGGTTAATATATTTATTGAAGTGGTTGCGATGTCCGGTCGGCAGATTAGGGGTTAAAAATGTATTTAAGTGTTTGCGATGTGGGGGGGGCTCGGTTTAGGGGTTAATAGGTAGTTTATGGGTACTAAAAAAGGTAGAATAAGAATACACTTGGAGCACTCCCAGGTCAATTTGAGTAAATTTGTAATTATAATTATCACTAGTTAATCCCAAAGGATAAGATAGGAGAGACTAATGGATTCAACTATTATTAAAATATAACTTTTATTGGGGTCAAAAATAAAATAGGATAATACATGCCCCGCAAAGGGCCCTGTTCAGGGCTGGTAAGGTAAAAGAGCTTTTAACTTTAGTAATTTAGAATAGGGTAGGGCATTTTTTATTTTGGGGGGCTTTGTTGTTTTATTAGGGGGCTTAGAGTAGGTGTAATTAGTTTAAAATTGTTGTAATATTTTTCTTATGTTTGTAGATATTTTTTTATTTTTTGTAACTTAGTTCTTTTTTATTTTTTGTACTTTAGTTAGTTTATTTCATTGTAGTTATTTGTAGATATTGTATTTAATTAATGTATTGATAGTGTAGTGTTAGGTTTAATTGTAGGTAATTGTAGGTATTTTATTTAATTAATTTAATGATAGTATAGTGTTAGGTTTAATTGTAACTTAGGTTAGGATTTATTTTACAGGTAATTTTGTAATTATTTTAACTAGGTAACTATTAAATAGTTCTTAACTATTTAATAGCTATTGTACCTGGTTAAAATAATTACAAAGTTGCCTGTAAAATAAATATTAATCCTAAAATAGCTACAATGTAATTATAATTTATATTGTAGCTATATTAGGGTTTATTGTACAGGTAAGTATTTAGCTTTAAATAGGAATAATTTATTTAATAAGAGTTAATTAATTTCGTTAGATTAAAATTATATTTAACTTAGGGGGGTGTTAGTGTTAGGGTTAGACTTAGCTTTAGGGGTTAATCCATTTATTAGAATAGCGGTGAGCTCCGGTCGGCAGATTAGGGGTTAATAATTGAAGTTAGGTGTCGGCGATGTTAGGGAGGGCAGATTAGGGGTTAATACTATTTATTATAGGGTTAGTGAGGCGGATTAGGGGTTAATAACTTTATTATAATAGCGGTGCGGTCCGCTCGGCAGATTAGGGGTTAATAAGTGTAGGCAGGTGGAGGCGACGTTGAGGGGGGCAGATTAGGGGTTAATAAATATAATATAGGGGTCGGCGGTGTTAGGGGCAGCACATTAGGGGTACATAGGGATAATGTAAGTAGCGGCGGTTTACGGAGCGGCAGATTAGGGGTTAAAAATAAAATGCAGGGGTCAGCGATAGCGGGGGCGGCAGATTAGGGGTTAATAAGTGTAAGGTTAGGGGTGTTTAGACTCGGGGTACATGTTAGAGTGTTAGGTGCAGACGTAGGAAGTGTTTCCCCATAGCAAACAATGGGGCTGCGTTAAGAGCTGAACGCGGCTTTTTTGCAGGTGTTAGGTTTTTTTTCAGCTCAAACAGCCCCATTGTTTCCTATGGGGGAATCGTGCACAAGCACGTTTTTGAGGCTGGCCGCTGGTATTGAGAGTTGAATCTGCGTTAAAAATGCTCTACGCTCCTTTTTTGGAGCCTAACGCAGCCTTTTTGTGGACTCTCAATACCAGAGTTATTTTTATGGTGCGGCCAGAAAAAAGCCGGCGTTAGTTTTTCGGGTCGTTACCGACAAAACTCCAAATCTAGCCGTATGTGTGGATATCCAAAATATCCAATGTATATGTTGAGATCCAATATCCAACAAATCAATAATAATTTAAATGCTTCAACTAAAGAAGTATAGAGACCCCTTCTATCGATCAACAATAATAATATAAATAAATATAATCAGGATGGCAAACAAAACAAATAATGTTTTAAGATGAAAAGCAGTATTTACATGGCTTTGTGCATTAAGTTCATAACAATGTTTAAAATGTTATAAAAATATTAAACACTATCAGCTAGATTTAGAGTTTGGCGGCCTTTTTTTGCTTTTTTTCCCCTGCACCTTTTAAATACAGCTGGTATTTAGAGTTCACAGAATGGTTGGGTTTTCAGTGCGTTAGGCTCCAAAAAGGGAGCGTAGAGCATAATTTAACACCACTGCAACTCTCGATACCAGCGGTGCTTACGGACGTGGCCAGCTTCAAAAACATGCTTGTGCACGATTCCCCCATAGAAAACAATGGGGCTGTTTGAGCTGAAAAAAAAATTAACACCTGCAAAAAAGCCGCGTTCAGCTCCTAACGCAGACCCATTGTTTCCTATGGGGAAACACTTCCTACGTCTGCACCTAACACTCTAACATGTACCCCGAGTCTAAACACCCCTAACCTTACACTTATTAACCCCTAATCTGCCGCCCCCGCTATTGCTGACCCCTGCATATTATTTTTAACCCCTAATCTGCCGCTCCGTACACCCCCGCCACCTACACTATCCCTATGTACCCCTTAATCTGCTGCCCTCACATCGCCGACCCCTATATTATATTTATTAACCCCTAATCTGCCGCCTCCACCTAACTATACTTATTAACCCCTAATCTGCCGACCAGACCTGAGCGCTACTATAATAAATGTATTAACCCCTAATCCGCCTCACTCCCGCCTCAATAACCCTATAATAAATAGTATTAACCCCTAATCTGCCCTCCCTAACATTGCCGACACCTAACTTCAAGTATTAACCCCTAATCTGCCGACAGGAGCTCACCGCTACTATAATAAATTTATTAACCCCTAAAGCTAAGTCTAACTTTAACCCTAACACCCCCCTAAATTAAATATAATTTAAATCTAACCAAATAAATTAACTCTTATTAAATAAATTATTCCTATTTAAAGCTAAATACTTACCTGTAAAATAAACCCTAATATAGCTACAATATAAATTATAATTATATTATAGCTATTTTAGGATTAATATTTATTTTACAGGCAACTTTGTAATTATTTTAACCAGGTACAATAGCTATTAAATAGTTAATAACTATTTAATAGTTACCTAGTTAAAATAATTACAAAATTACCTGTAAAATAAATCCTAACCTAAGTTACAATTAAACCTAACACTACACTATCAATAAATTAATTAAATAAAATACCTACAATTATCTACAATTAAACCTAACACTACACTATCAATAAATAAATTAAATACAATATCTACAAATAAATACAATTAAATAAACTAACTAAAGTACAAAAATAAAAAAGAACTAAGTTACAAAAAATAAAAAAATATTTACAAACATTAGAAAAATATTACAACAATTTTAAACTAATTACACCTACTCTAAGCCCCCTAATAAAATAACAAAGCCCCCCAAAATAAAAAAATGCCCTACCCTATTCTAAATTAAAAAAGTTCAAAGCTCTTTTACCTTACCAGCCCTGAACAGGGCCCTTTGCGGGGCATGCCCCAAAGAATTCAGCTCTTTTGCCTGTAAAAAAAACACATACAATACCCCCCCCCCCCAACATTACAACCCACCACCCACATACCTCTAATCTAACCCAAACCCCCCTTAAATAAACCTAACACTAAGCCCCTGAAGATCTTCCTACCTTATCTTCACCATGCCAGGTTCACCGATCCGTCCTCAGAAGTCTTGATCCAAGCCTCGGAAGTGTTGATCCAAGCCCAAGCGGGGGGCTGAAGAGTGACGTCCATCTTCGGGCTGAAGTCTGGATCCAAGCGGCGGCTGAAGAAATCCATCATCGAGCTGAAGTCGGAAGTCCCTCATCTGGATGAAGTCTTCTATCAAGCAGCATCTTCAATCTTCTTTCTTCCGGAGCGGAGCCATCTTCTTCCCAGCCGACGCGGATCCATCCTCTTCTAACGACGCCTACTAGCCGAATGACGGTTCCTTTAAATGACGTCATCCAAGATGGTGTCCGTCGAATTCCGATTGGCTGATAGGATTCTATCAGCCAATCGGAATTAAGGTAGGAAAATTCTGATTGGCTGATGGAATCAGCCAATCAGATTCAAGTTCAATCCGATTGGCTGATCCGATCAGCCAATCAGATTGAGCTCGCATTCTATTGGCTGTTCCGATCAGAATTTTCCTACCTTAATTCCGATTGGCTGATAGAATCAACACTTCCGAGGCTTGGATCAAGACTTCCGAGGACGGATCGGTGAACCTGGCATGGTGAAGATAAGGTAGGAAGATCTTCAGGGGCTTAGTGTTAGGTTTATTTAAGGGGGGTTTGGGTTAGATTAGGGGTATGTGGGTGGTGGGTTGTAATGTTGGAGGGGGGGTATTGTATGTGTTTTTTTTTACAGGCAAAAGAGCTGAATTCTTTGGGGCATGCCCCGCAAAGGGCCCTGTTCAGGGCTGGTAAGGTAAAAGAGCTTTGAACTTTTTTAATTTAGAATAGGGTAGGGCATTTTTTTATTTTGGGGGGATTTGTTATTTTATTAGGGGGCTTAGAGTAGGTGTAATTAGTTTAAAATTGTTGTAATATTTTTCTAATGTTTGTAAATATTTTTTTATTTTTTGTAACTTAGTTCTTTTTTTATTTTTGTACTTTAGTTAGTTTATTTCATTGTATTTATTTGTAGATATTGTATTTAATTAATTTATTGATAGTGTAGTGTTCGGTTTAATTGTAGATAATTGTAGGTATTTTATTTAATTAATTTATTGATAGTGTAGTGTTAGGTTTAATTGTAACTTAGGTTAGGATTTATTTTACAGGTAATTTTGTAATTATTTTAACTATTTTAGATATTAAATAGTTCTTAACTATTTAATAGCTATTGTACCTGGTTAAAATAAATACAAAGTTACCTGTAAAATAAATATAAATCCTAAAATAGCTATAATATAATTATAATTTATATTGTATCTATATTAGGGTTTATTTTACAGGTAAGTATTTAGCTTTAAATAGGAATAATTTATTTAATAAGAGTTAATTTATTTCATTAGATTTAAATTATATTTAACTTAGGGGGGTGTTAGTGTTAGGGTTAGATTTAGCCTTAGGGGTTAATCCATTTATTACAGTAGCGGCGAGATTCGGTCGGCAGATTAGGGGTTAATAATTGATGTTAGGTGTCGGTGATGTTAGTTAGGGCAGATTAGGGGTTAATACTATTTATTATAGGGTTATTGAGGCGGGAGTGAGGCGGATTAGGGGTTAATAACTTTATTATAGTAGCGGTGCGGCCCGCTCGGCAGATTAGGGGTTAATAAGTGTAGGCAGGTGGAGGCGACGTTGAGGGGGGCAGATTAGGGGTTAATAAATATAATATAGGGGTCGGCGGTGTTAGGGGCAGCAGATTAGGGGTACATAGCTATAATGTAGGTGGCGGTGGTGTACGGAGCGGCAGATTAGGGGTTAATAATAATATCCATGTGTCAGCGATAGTGGGGGCGGCAGATTAGGGGTTAATAAGTGTAAGGTTAGGGGTGTTTAGACTCGGGGTACATGTTAGAGTGTTAGGTGCAGATGTAGGAAGTGTTTCCCCATAGAAAACAATGAGGCTGCGTTAGGAGCTGAACGCAGCTTTTTTGCAGGTGTTAGGTTTTTTTTAAGCTCAAATGGCCCCATTGTTTTCTATGGGGGAATCGTGCACGAGCTCGTTTTTGAAGCTGGCCGCGTCCGTAAGCACCGCTGGTATCTAGAGTTGCAGTGGCGTTAAATTATGCTCTATGCTCCCTTTTTGGAGCCTAACGCACTGAAAACCCAGCCATTCTGTGAACTCTAAATACCAGCTGTATTTAAAAGGTGCATGGGAAAAAAAGCACGCATAGCTAACGCACCCCTTTGGCCGCAGAACTCTAAATCTAGGCGTGAGCTAGTACCAAGATGTCGTCCAAATAAGGAAACACTGCAATGCCCAATTCTCTGATTACAGAGAGTAGGGCACCGAGAACCTTTGAAAACATAAATGGAAGAGCGACAAATTGGTAATGCTTGTCTAGAAAAGAGAATCTCACAAACTGATAGTGATCTGATGAATCGAATATGAAGACATATAATGCCCTTGCTGAAAAAAAGGCAGAATAGTCCTTATAGTCACCATTTTGAAAGTTGGCACTCTTACATAACAATTCAAAAGTTTCAGATCCAGAACTGGCCTGAATGAAATTTCTTTCTTTGGGACAATGAATAGATTTGAATAAAACTCCAGACCCTGTTCCTGAAATGGAACTGGTATGATTTCCCCTAAAAGCTCCAGATCTGAAACACACTTCAGAAAAGCCTGAGCCTTCACTGGATTTGCTGGGATGCGTGAGGAAAAAAATCTTCTCACAGGAGGTCTTACTCTGAATCCTATTCGGTACCCTTGAGAGATAATACTCTGAATCCATTGATTTTGGACAAAAACTGCCCAAATGTCTTGGAAGAATCTTAATCTTCCCCCTACCAGCTCAGCTGGAATGAAGGCTGCACCTTCATGAGGACTTGGGGGCTGGCTTTGGTTTCTTAAACGGTTTGGATTTACTCCAACTTGAAGAAGGTTTCCAATTGGAACCAGATTCTTTGGGGGAAGGATTAGGTTTCTGTTCCTTATTTTGTCGAAAGGAACGAAAACAATTAGAAGCTTTAGATTTACCCTTAGGTCTTTTATGCTGAGGCAAAAAAACTCCCTTTCCCCCAGTGACAGTTGAAATAATCGAATCCAACTGAGAACCAAATAATTTATTACCTTGGAAAGAAAGAGATAGTAATCTAGACTTAGATATCATGTCAGCATTCCAATATTTGAGCCACAAAGCTCGTCTAGCTAAAATAGCTACAGACATAGATTTAACATCAATTTTGATGATATTAAAAATGGCATCACAGATAAAATGATTAACATGTTGAAGCAAATGAACAATGCTAGACAAATCAGGGTCCATCTGCTGTTACGCTAAACTTTCCAACCAAAAAGTTGATGCAGCTACAACAGAGAAGATGGCCAGAATATACATAAGCTTTCCATAGATAAGATTCAAGTTTCCTATCTAAAGGATCTTTAAAGGAAGTACTATCTTCCATAGGAATAGTATTACGTTTAGCAAGAGTAAAAATAGCCCCATCAACTTTGGGGATCTTTTCCCAAAACTCCAATCTAACTCCTGGCAAAGGATACAATTTTTTTAAACCTTGAAGAAGGAATAAAAGAAGTACCAGGCCTATTCCATTCCTTAGAAATCATATCAGAAATAGCATCAGGAACTGGAAAAACCTCTGGAGTAACCACAAGAGGTTTATAAACAGAATGTAAACATTTACTAGTTTTAATATCAAGAGGACTAGTTTCCTCAATATCCAATGTAATCAACACCTCTTTTAATAAGGAACGAATATACTCCATATTAAATAAATAAGTAGATTTGTAAGTGTCAATATCTGAGGAAGGATCTTCTGAATCAGATAGATCCTCATCAGAGGAGGATAATTCAGTATATTATTTATATTATTTAGTTATTTGAAATTTTATCAACTTTATGAGAAGTTTTAAAAGACCTTTTACATTTATCAGAAGACGGGATGGCAGATAAAGCCTTTTGAATTACATCAGCAACAAAATCTTTTATATTCATAGGTATATCATGTACATTAGATGTTGAAGGATCAACAGGCATTGTACTATTACTTATGGACACATTCTCTGCATGTAAAAGCTTATCATGACAACTATTACATACTACAGCTGGAGATATAATCTCCACAAATTTACAACAAATGCACTTAGCTTTGTTAGAACTGTTATCATGCAGCAGGGGTTCCAACAGTGTTTTCTGAGAAAGGATCAGATTGAGACATCTTGCAAATGTAAGAGAAAAAACAACATAAAGCAAAATTATCAATTTCCTTATATGGCAGTTTCAGGAATGGGAAAAAAATGCAAACAGCATAGCCCTCTGACATAGAAAAGGCAAGAGACATATAGGAATGGGGTTTTAAATAATGAAATTATTTAGCGGCAAGTATGATGCACAACGCAAACTGATTTTTTTTTGGTGCTAACAACATCCGGAAATTACACACTCGCGTCATTGAAGACGCAACCTGTGCAAGAAACTCGGAGTCAACTAAGACGGCAGAAATTTTGAATTTGCGTCATTGGACGTACCTTCGCGCCCAAATAATTCTTGCACCAAGAATGACGCAATAAACTTTGGCATTTTGCACCCTCGCAAGCCTAATTTTGCCCTCAAATTTTAATGAAAAAACAGTCAATTGAAAAAAGACTATACCCCAGGTAAGAAAAATATTTTCCCAAATAGTCTGATAGTCTGCAAAAGGAAATATACATAAACCTGACTCATGGCAAATATAAGTACAATACATGTATTTAAAACTTTATATTAAAACATAAAGTGCCAAACCATAGCTGAGAGTGTCTTAAGTAATGAAAACATACTTACCGAAAGACACCCATCCACATATAGCAGAAAGCCAAACCAGCACTGAAACAGTTATCAGTAGAGGTAATGGAATATGAGAGTATATCGTCAATCTGAATAAGGGAGGTAGGAGATGAATCTCTACAACTGATTACAGAGAACCTATGAAATAGATCTCCCGTGAGGAAAACCATTGCATTCAATAGGTGATACTCCCTTCACAACCCTCTGACATTCGCTGTACTCTGAGAGGAATCTGGCTTCAAAATGCTGAGAAGCGCATATCAACGTAGAATCTAAGCACAAACTTACTTCACCACCTCCATAGGAGGCAAAGTTTGTAAAACTGAATTGTGGGTGTGGTGAGGGTGTATTTATAGGCATTTTGAGGTTTGAGAAACTTTGCCCCTTCTGGTAGGATTGTATATCCCATACGTCACTAGCTCATGGACTCTTGCCAATTACATGAAAGAAATAATGATAGGTATTTTGCTTCAAAAAGAAGCCAAATGGATCTTTAGACTGGGGACTAGGTTCCCGGTAGGGCTTAATGACAAGCTAGAATTTGCTAGTTTTTTGTAACTATATCTATATTATAATGTAATGTAAATAATTGTACTGCGATTAGTATGAAAACTGTATATATGTATATAAATTAGGAAGTTTGATTTTAGATGAATGATGTATTCAAATGTGATCTCTTCAAAGTGAGTGCCACTCTAAATGAAATGAAAAATAGTAAATTAAGATGAAAGTTATGATTAACATACTCGCTAGGAATGATGTGTGTTTTGTTGTAATCATATCTATCTATAATCATATCTATTCTTAAGATTGGGCAGTGCTTCAATATAATAGCCTTTAGGTGGTAATGTCCCCTTTAAGAAATGGAGTAAGACATGGAAGCAATCCCCTGAATGATATCAGCTATAAAAGGAGGAGGTCTGGAGTGGACTGATTATGTCCTGACAAAGTCCCTGAGACACATACTCTATGTGGGGGTGAAACGTGCGTTGGCACCTATGAGGCCTATTTATCAAGCCGCCAACCGCAGATACGCTGGAATTTCGCAGCGTAATTGTGGCGAGCCTGATTCGCCCTATTTATCAAAGCCTACAGACTGGCAAAAGTTGAAATTTGTGACGTAACATACGATCTGCCGGTCTCAATCCGACACAGATCGATGCTTACGTCATTACAGATGTTCCGAATACAAATTTGGCACTATCTGACAACTTTTGCAAGTTATCAAACTTCTAACAGATACGCTCGCCACTATTCCGGCCCAGCATACCTGGTTTTCAATCCACCACCCTGGAGGCTGCAGATGCCATAGGAATCAATGGGAGTCTGAAAGCAGCGAAAGCTCATGTTTGATGCTGCCAGATATCCCATTTATTTCAATGCTAGACTAAAAGTCAATTTACACCTAACACCCTAACACATACCCGAGTCTAAACACCCCTAATCTGCCGCCCGACATCGCCGCAACCTACATAATGTTATTAACCCACATTCCGCCACTGCCGGACCCCGCCGCTACCTATATAAAGTTATTAACCTCAATTCCACACCTCCCGGACCCCACCGCAACTTAATAAATATATTAACCCCTATACTACCGCTACCCGAGCCCACTGCAACTAAATAAAGTTATTAACCCCTATACCACCACTCCCAGAACCCTCCGCAACTAAATAAATGTAATAACCCCTAAACCCCTGGCCTACCACATCACTACCACTTACTAAACCTATTAACCCCTAAAACGCCAGCCCCCAACATTGCCATAAACTAAACTAACCTATTAACCCCTAAACCTAACAACCCGCTAAGTTTACATTATAATTACCTCATCCCTATCTTAAAATAAATTTAAGCTTACCTTTAGAATTAAATTAAATTATATTAAACTACTAATAAACCTACCCTAACTATTATACTAAAATTACATTAAACTATATTAAACTATTAATTAACCTACCCTAACTATTATACTAAAATTACATTAAACTATCAATTAAACTATCAATTAAATTAACTATATCCCATATTTAAAAACCTAACCCTACTCAAATTATTTAAATCTACTATTAAAAATTACTGTTACAAAAAAATAACAACTAAGCTACACAAAATAAAAAACACTAAGTTACACAAAATAAAAAACACTAAGTTACAAAATTAATAAACACTAAATTACACAAAATAAAAAATAAATTATCAAATAGTTAAACTAATTACTCCTAATCTAATAGCCCTATGAAAATAAAAAAGCCCCCACAAAATAAAAAAACCCTAGCCTACAATAAACTACCAATGGCCCTTAAAAGGGCCTTTTGTGGGGCATTGCCTCAAAGAAATCAGCTCTTTTACCTGTAAAAAAATACAAATACCCCCCAACAGTAAAACCCACCACCCACACAACCAACCCCAAATAAAAACCTATCTAAAAAACCTATGCTCCCCATTGCCCTGAAAAGGGCATTTGGATGGGCATTGCCCTGAAAAGGGCATTTAGCTCTTTTTCAGCCCAAACCCCTAATCTAAAATTAAAACCTACCCTATAAACCCTTAAAAAAAACCTCTACACTAACCCTCGAAAATCCACTTACAGTTTTCAAAGACCGGACATCCATCCTCAGCGAAGCGGCAGAATTCCTCAGCGAAGCCGGCAGAAGGCTTCATCCAAGTAGGCCAAAGTATTCATCCAGGCCGGCAGAAGTCTTCATCCAGACAACATCTTCTATCTTCATCCATCCGGCGTGGAGCAGTACCATCTTCAAGACATCGGGCGCGGAACAACCTCTTCTTCTAACGAATTAAGTTTCCCTTTAAATGACATCATCCAAGATCGCGTCCCTTACATTCCAATTGGCTGGTAGAATTCTATCAGCCAATAGGAATTATGGTGGAAAAAATCCTATTGGCTGTTGCAATCAGCCAATAGGATTGAGCTTTCATCCTATTGGCTGATCCAATCAGCCAATAGGATTGAGCTCGCATTTTATTGGCTATTCCAATAGGTTTTTTAGATAGGTTTTTATTTGGGGGGTTTGGTTGTGTGGGTGGTGGGTTTTACTGTTGGGGTATTTGTATTTTTATTTACAGGTAAAAGAGCTGATTTATTTGGGGCAGGCCAGGGGTTTAAGGGTTAATAAATTTATTTATTTAGTTGGGGAGGCTAGGGGTTTAGGGGTTAATACATTTATTTAGTTGCGGAAGGCTCCAGGAGCGGCGGAATAGGGGATAATAACTTTATTTAGTTGCATTGGGCTCCGGGAGCAGCGGGATAGGGGTTAATAACTTTATTTAGTTGCGGTGGGCTCCAGGAGCAGTAGGATAGGGGTTAATAACTTTATTTAGTTGTGGTGGGCTCTGGGAGCAGAGGGATATTGGTTAATAACTTTATTTAGTTGTGGCAGGGTCTGGGAGCAGCGGGATGGGGGTTAATAACTTTATTTAGTTGTGGTGAGGTCTGGGAGCAGCGGGATAGGGGTAAAACATTTTAGTATAGTGGCGGTGTTTAGTGACAGGATATAAATAAAGTTATGAAAAAGCCAAATAGCAGTTAACAACAGTCCGCTGCTCATTGCACCGTACTTGGTGCGTGGCTTTTTGACAGCTTTTTTGATAAATATGGAGAGCCTATTCAGGTCCGCGGCTGCGATGTTTGGCGAGCGTATTGGTGCCGGCGAATGCAGCATAGTTGACAGCTTGATAAATAGGCCTTTATGTGTTTGACACATGTGTTTTAACTTATCACTGGTGTAAGTCGACTATCTCCAGTGTACTGATGAATATGCGAGCTGTAATTTACGTTATGCTGTTTAGGATTGGAAAACCTTTTTGAATACTCCTTGTTTGCTTGCCAGCACTTTGCTAAAGTGTAACTATGGAGCAATACATTCATACCTACAGCAAGGACTTTGCTTTCCATTGCAGTGCTTATCTGCAGCAGTATCAAGTGTAAAGAATTGTCTACAGAAGGACAGTATATGTTTGCAGGAACTGTGGGTTTTTTTAAAAACACGCTGTTTTATTAGCTGGAAAAGGGTCTGGCCAATAAGGAGCAGCCTTTGCCTGTTGGAACCACTCATGGACAATTGCTTCAGATAAGCCCCTCCTTTACCGCACATCATGCAGTTGGAAAGACACCCAGAGAGGAAGTGAGGAGTGAGCAGCAATGCTGGAATGTCCGTTGCCTATGAAGTATATCTCCGGAGGAATTTGCAAGTATTTCCTATGACTGGGCTTTACCTTGTGACCTAGAGTGCAGCTTAGTATGCGGTCCATACTTTGCTTTGATTTGCCTATCAAGACTCTCTCCGTAAAGGACACAAGACTGTGTTTCCTCTTGGGATCTATAGTGCAGCTTAGTCTTGGGTCCATAACTCTGCCTATACTGTTCGTTCTGTAGCATCTATTAATATTTGTTTCATAACAAGCTGATGTACAGTATGTCTATGGATACAAACTTACTGTGAACTGGTATTTCAGTGAGGTTCCCTGTGATTATGGTCTCCCATATATATGTATTAATATGGTTTTATTTCATGAAGTGATGTGAGGCATTTACAGGTGGATATGTGGTAATTTCTGTAACTTAAAGTGTCAGTAAACCTAAAAAATAATGTTATATAATTCTGCACATAGTGCAGAATTATATAACATTATTTTAGTGCTATCGTTATAAAACCTTTTTTTTCCATTTGAACTTTGTAAAAATATGCCCGTTTTACAGACCCGCTCTCTGCTGAGCGGGTCTGTTTTTTTTGCACAGCACATCGGGCCAGCTGTATAGTCACAGTCCGGCTCGACTGCGCCATAACATTACGTGCAGCTTGCTCCTGCTGTCAGACAGAGCAGGAGCGAGCTGCACTTAATGTTACGGCGCGGTCGGGCCGGGCTGTGACTATACAGCTGGCCCGATGCGCTGTGTAAAAAAAACAGACCCGCTCAGCAGAGAGCAGAGAGTGGGTCTGTAAAACGGGCATATTTTTACAAAATTAAAATGGAAAAAAAGGTTTTATAACGATAGCACTAAAGTAATGTTATATAATTCTGCACTATGTGCAGAATTATATAACATTATTTTTTAGGTTTACTGTCCCTTTAATAAATTGTAGTTGAGTATCAAGATCCGTGTGCTGGTATTTATCCCTTTCTATTTTAGGATAGTATTGTATTTCCTAATTACTTTCTCTCTATTTTGTGGTATACTTATATACTATGATTACACAATTGCTTAACCTGTTTGACAGCACCTTCTTATTTAAACTTGTCACATCGCTATTAGTCCTAAATTACCCGTCCCAACTTTTTTTGGAATGTGTTGCAGTCAACCGTGCATATTTTTAAAAATACATTAAATTCACAAAAGTAAAACATCATATAATGTGTTAAAAATTTGTTTTCAATATAGTACAGGGTAAATAGAATTTTCAAATGTCTCTCTTTGTTTGTTTTTTTGCATTTTCCATACTGTCCCAACTTTTTCGAAATTGGGGTAATATATATACAATCTATCTTTGAGCCCTTATATCTCTTTTATTATAATTTTTTTAATAATTTTTATCAGACATTGTCTATATGAGTGTTTAATGCAACTTTTTTCTTCCCCTACACTTTACGCGAGCTCTCAAGTTGCACTAACTCAACGTGCGTTAAATTTGATTGTTCCCGAGCGAACGTGTTCATCTAGCAATACTCGTGCTATTTCCATTGTGCGCAAAAAGCCACACAAAAAATATCGCTTGCACGCTACAGTAAGCGTGCAACTCATAATCTAGCCCTATGTAGTTCAAATCCAGGGAATTGAGGGTACATATTTAATACCACAATGTTTAATTTTTATGATAATTTAGTTTGGTTCCATTACTGTAGGACCAAGAAACAACAACACAAATGTACAGCAATGCACAATTTTAAGCCAAAATATATAGGTGAGCCAGGGATATAATACATACTATTCAGTTTTAATACATTTTATGGTACACAATAAAATGGGTTGGAATTCCATAGATATAATTCAAACTTTAGAAATATTTTCACACATCAAATTCTATCAGATTCAAATGAGGGACATAGTGTTTGTACATTTGTAAATGGGAAATTGATTGATTGATTTTGTGACAATAGTATTATAATTTATGTTGCCATATTAGATGCCATTAATTATGGCACTAATTATGCCACAACAGAGCTAAGGTGCACATATTTTAGAGGAATTTTAGATAAACTGTAAATTATAATAATATTCAAATATATAAGTGCCAAGATTTAGTTGCTAGGATTTATCCATGTCAGAATGGAAGATAATGCTAACATGAGGGTTGTTGACAGATCTTTATAGCTAGATTCCGCAACTCTTGGCATATTGCATTTAAATAAGAAAACTATATTACATTGATAAATAACACATTACCTTTTGGAAAAACTTAACAAGTTTTATGACAGATAAACTAATCTGTAAAAGCATACTGTTTTGTTTTCCTCCTCCCTAGTTGGAAAGTTGTTTTTAATAATCTGAATTTTGACAAGCATCAGAACCACTATTAAAATTCTATAATGTGTCAAGATTTTTTATCTTCAACTCTTTAAGCAATTCTCAAGTTGCTTCTAGAATGTAATGGAACAAAGTAATTTGTATTGTATTATATGACAATGTTGTTCAACACTTTGATTTACAAATGTGTAAAAGTAATAGGGTGTTTTCACATTTTATGTATAAGAGATGATTGATGATAATGTGTGCATTTTTTTTTTTTACTTTTGGATGTTTAAGAAAATGCAGACTTAAGAAATATTCTTCTAAACAGGATTTATTTTAACTGTAGAATAACTATATAAATATAACAAACTGCATAACATGCATTAAAGCAAACACTGATTCTTCTACAAGGTCCAAAAGTCAGGACATATGCTAGCTGTTGTTCAAAACAAAACTAAAAAAAAGTAATTTATAAATCAATTTTATTAAAACTCTGCAACCTATTTCTTGACTTTGTTGGTTACGCTATTCATCCTATCGTAAATGGAACATCTGTAACGTTGTGAAGTTACCATTAAAGTTTTGCTTGATGGATCCCAATGTGTATTAAGAAATGTCCACTTTAAAGCAGGAAAGAAGAGATGATCACACCAGAATTAATCCAGGAGTCAGGCAGACAAGGGTTAAGCAGAGAGGCTAAATACAGTATAACACGCTGAGGTTAGTATTGAAAATACAGTTCAATCCAGCAAACAAAGGGTTAAGAAGCTAGGATACATGTGCTAAACACAAGAATGTCCAAGCAAAGACTGAAAAGTAATGCTGAACTTTATCGGTATAAGCCACACCTTTGGGAAGTACCTTGCAATCCTTGCGGAATCTCTATGATAATCAGTGTACCTGTGTGCATATTTGCTGCATGTATTTATGTGTGTATATTAGACTGTATTTTGGTGTTGTTCTTTCTGTGTGTTTTCTGCATCCTTCTCCATGTCCATCTCCTCATGTAAATCAGAACGCATAGAAAACTGATCCAAACATTTGCAGGAGGTGCGGCTGGTTCAGCCAATCCCTGCACAGCACAGGAAACAAGGGAATCAGGTAATATGAATTGACGTCTGCAGGGACCAGTTGAGTTTCCATGATACCATCAAATATTTTATATAAATTATATTATCAGTGTGTGGGGAGCATTCTCACACTGCTGTTTGAAGTGATGTGGTAGAGGACAGCAGAAGGCATGGGAAGCTGGAGTCATTACTCAGTGGCAGAGGAGTAGATGCATTCAGCTGCAACTGGCTGAGCCGGCATTGGCTGAGGATTGCAGCATTGCAGGTCTGTACAGGTCTGAACAATCCTTCCTGACCTGGCCTACAAGAAAAAGAACAGGTTTGCTAATTTACTCAAGAAAGAGACTGTGTAACAAACAGCCTCCAGAGTATTACAGTAGATGTTGTATTCAAATAGTGTCCAGAAGTAAAAGTCCCCAGCCTACTGGGTCCTTTAAATTAGATGTCCCTTTAGGATCTAATGTCCAGTATAAAGGCTGTAACAGTGTAAGAAAAATCTGTATGTCTTAAGGCTCAGTTCTAGAAGTATATCAGGTAAGTAAGTACTTATCTTTCCTCCTCAGACTCAGAAAGGTGCAGAAAACCCGTAGTGACTGGCAGCTATGCTGCAATGTCCTCCTCCTCTTTTGCGCCAAGGATTAAAGAGTGTGTCCAGTGGAACAACTTCTGCCAGCGAAGCCTGTTAGGCGAGGAAGCCCCCAAGTCTCGTCAGCAGGTAATGTCCCAAGTAAGTTTGCTCTCGGCCGCCACAGTGGGCACGGTGTCTCTGCCGTCAACTCCTAGAGCACTGACGTCAGCGTGTATCCATGCCAATGATTGGCTAAGGAGATAGGGGTGGATGCAGGTACTCATCACAGACACACTGCACCAATTAGGGATAATGGAACAAAAGGCTTCGATTTCCTCAAGCGGTATTCCTCCCGCAGTAAATAATAGTGATTCCAGAGCAAAAAAGAGCAATGTCGAGCCCAAGCTTGATGCTAGAAAAAGTTATTTATTCCAAGTGGTAAAGGAGAAACATACAAACAAACGCCTGACTCATTTCACACATGCTCACATGCGCTTCATCAGAGGCTCCATCTAGCATTGTAGTGGAGGGAGAGAGGCTGCGTTTGGAACAGCATGAGCCGGGGGGAGGGGGGCAAGCTGAAAACCAACATTGGACCCCAGAGAAATGCTGAGGGTACATATTTCTAATATATTTACTCTAGAAAGAGGTACTCATCAAGGGTGTCCACTATCACCATTGTTGTTTGACATAGCTATAGAGTCTCAGCAGCAGCTGAATTGATATGAATTGTATATGAAATGGAAGCATTGTGGTGAAAATATTGCTATATGCAAATGATATGCTGCTATTAGTAGGGAACCCCTGTCTATTCCTAAAATAATGAATCTCATTGAAAGTTTTGGAAGTTTCTCTGGCGTAAAAATTAACATTGACACATTTTAACTTTATGGTTAAAAAGATGTAGGAAGACAGTTACAACAGAATGGCAAGCTAGAGAAGTTGTGAAATCCTTCACATACTTGGGCATTCAGATAGCCAGACACCTGCATAGTAGGTACAGCTTAAATATTCCCCTTATCATCACAAAACCTGAAAACACTTTGAAAGGATGGATGGATGCATCTCCCTTTATCTATGTCAGACAGGATAAGACTTAACAAAATGACCCTCTTCCTGAAATTGTTGTATGTGTTACAATATCTCCCATCGCTATTAACCAAGGCCAATTTCCGGAGATAGCAAACAGCTTACTCCTCCATTATTTAGCAAAACAAAAGAAAGATAATGTGATTTTTCAAATTATTTCTGTCTCCTCTGAAGGGGGAATTCAAGGTACCAAATGTGCAGTGGTATAATTGGGTGGCCCTAGGTAAAGAAGCACTGGATTGGGTTACAGGCCTAAACCATTTTACAGGTAAGGAACTGGAGAGGGAAATGGTAGCACTGATTTAATTAGGATTCTTACTGATTGCCTTTTTAGCTGGGATGTCAAACCTTTTTAAAGATAACACTTTTTTTAGGGGACCGATGATACCTTTGAGAAAGATATCTCAGGAGTGGGACTCAGCTGGAACATATCTTAAATTAATCCCATTATCTGTGAATATAAGCTTTCTGCCAGGACTCATGACAGGGCCCATTGATCAGAATGCATCACAAAGTTTGAGGACATTCTGTCAGTTATTAGACCCTCCCCAAAAAAGTGTACTTACCTTTAAACAACTGCAGGAAATGTTTAGCATCCCAAGACAACATTATTTTGCTTATCTACAGGTTTGTCACTATGTCAATAAGTTAGTTAAACAGGAACCTTTCTTAAGGGAAAAGTCACATTGGAACACATTATCCTCTCTTTACACTGCTTGAAGCTAAGGCATGGCCTGTAGTTACACATATTACTAGGCAATAGGAGGAAGAGGGATGCCTGGATTTGAATAATAGGCTGTCACATGTAGCTTTGAGAGGGTTAGAGTTGCAACTCAGCTGACTTAAAAGTGATGGTAAATCCTAGTGTTTTTGCAATGCTAGGATCTACCAGTTCTACAAATAAAGGGGGCTTTCAGTCATAAAGTATATAAACTTCATATTGCAAGTACTTTAATTGCAGTGAGTTTATGCCAAGCTAAGTGCTATTTTTTCAACTAGGTGACATTTTCACCTTTAGCCAATAGCCGTGCGGGCCAATCGGCATTATGCTGTATGGCTAGCACGCTATTAGCTAAGAGGATGCTATTGAGTTTTAATGTGGGCTGCCTGAGGCACTAAACTTGGCATGAACTTGCTGCAAATAATGGAATTTTCAGCATGAAGTTTTTTTGTAGCTAGGATTTACCATCACTTTAAGTGAAACACAGCATAACTTATTGCATAAAGCATACCTCACACCAAGACTACTAGTCAAATTGGACACCTTAACATCTATGTAAAAATGTTCCTATTCCAATCCCTCTCTATTTCACTTAATGTGGAAATATCCAAAGATACGTAGATTTTGGAAAATGAGAGAGTACTGGTTGAAACTGGTATGTAAGAACATTCTAAGCCTAACCTGGTCCTATTTTTAATGTAGGACAGGAAGATAGGTAACCACTCCAAATTTTTAAATACTATTTTGTTGCTGGAAAAGAAACATACTGATGCAGTTGGTGTCTTATGTTGCCCTTTAAATAACAGGGTGTATAAGCAATTGAGAAAAGAGTAGGCAGATGTTAAAGGGACATAATACTCATATGCTAAAACACTTGAAACTGATGCAGTATAATTGTAAAAAGCTGACAGGAAAATATCACCTAAGCATCTATATGTAAAAAAGGAAGTTATTTTACCTCACAATCTCCTCAGCTCCGCAGAGTAAGTTTTGTATAAAAAGTTATACTCAGCTGCTGCACAGCTGCAGGTAAAAAAAAATAAAAAATGAAGAAATGAACAGCAGCCAATCAGCATCAACAGTGCAGAGGTCATAAACTCTTTTACTGTGATCTCATGAGATTTCACTTAACTCTTATGATATTTCATAGTAAACGTCCTTAAACTGAATAGGGAAATAACATGAGTGTGCACGAGGCTAAATCCCTTAGCTGTCCCGGGACAGACATACTGATTTGCTGCTTAGAAGTCCTTTACAATGGGATGTGGCTACTGAGGAACGTGTGAGGTAAAATATCTTTCTTTTTTACATAGAGATGTTCAGGTGATATTTTCGTGTAAGCTTTTTACAGCTATGCTGCATCACTTTCAAGTGTTTCAACATTTGGGTATCATGGCCCTTTAAAGGAGAGATGCCTACTTGAATACAAGTTTCTTTGTTAAATGGGAGGTTTTTATTCTTACATTACCTGTGTCATTGAAACGCCATATAATATCACCTTTTTCCCTCAATATTTATCTTAGAAAAGCAATTGCAGGGAAAATGGTGCTTTCAGAATCATGCAGCTGGTTATGGTGGGGAAACTCCCTTGAGTGTGTAATTAAAATTTCAGACTTGTTTTTTCCATATTTTTTTTGGATGTTTTGTTGTGGAAGAGATGTATTTTAGAATGTGTTTGGTAGAATGATTGGAAAAGGTTATATGGTAATATATTATCAAAAATTGGAGCTTGAGGCATTAGTATCTAATGGAGATGTATATTGCTAATTACTGTAAAGGTACAGGTATCATGAACAGTTATTTAGATGTTAATTTGTAAATTCAGCAATGTACTTACTACATTGTCATTATTTAATTTGTTCTTAGTTATCAATGCTTCAAGAGCTTTTTAAAAATAAAGTGTTAACAAACTGACTATTGCTAAAAAATAAGATCATTGATGCAGTGTACAAAGTTCCTGAATCTATATTTTACCCTCATCAAACTGGGGTCTTTTAATTTTTCTTCAAGTCTATAGGATATGAAATATTATACTTTGGGCCTGATTTATTAAGCAGCGGATACTGCTTGTTCCGGATGAGCCTTCTGGCTCGCCAGAAACAGGAGTTAAAGGGACACTAAACCCAATTTTTTTCTTTCATGTTCAAATGCTTGTGCATTGCCGCACCCCTGGACATTTGGCGCCAATCGGTCGCTAGCAGGGAGTGTCAATCATCTCGATCATATCTGATGATCGCAGTCCGCCACCTCAGAGGTGGTGGAAGAGTTAAGTAGTAGCGGTCTTAAGACCTGCTGCTTCTTAAAGGGACACTAAACCCATTTTTTTTCTTTCATTATTCAGATAGAGCATGCAATTTTAATCAACTTTCTAATATACTCCTATTATGAATTTTTCTTTGTTCTCTTGCTATCTATATTTTAAAAGCAGGAAAAGCAGCCAGCCCATTTTAGGCTCAGCACCATGGATAGCACTTGCTTATTGGAGGCTTACATTTGCCCACCAATAAGCAAGCATAACCCAGGTTCTCAACCAAAAATGGTCCGGCTCCTATGTATCACATTCCTGCTTTTTAAATAAAGATAGCAAGAGACAAAGAAAAAATTGATAATAGGAGTAAACTAGAAAGTTGCTTAAAATTGCATTCTCTATCTGAATCATGAAAGAAAAAAATTGGGTTTAGTGTCCCTTTAAGAAGCAGCGATCTTAAGACCCCTGCTCCTTAACTCTTCCACCACCTCTGAAGTGGCGGACTGCGATCATCAGAAACGATCGGGATAATTGACACCCCCTGCTAGCGACCGATTGGCCGCAAATGTCCAGGGGGCGGCATTGCACAATCATTTCAACATAAATGCTTGTGCAATGATAAATGCCGACAGCGTATGCTGTCGATATTTAGCAATGTCGGGCGGACATTCGCTACAGCGGATCATGTCCACAAGACATTTGATAAATCGTCCCCTTTGAGTTTACATTGAGCTCATTAATGTCCTTCAGCTTATCTTTTGCAAATGTTAATGGACTCAACTTTACATCTTATTGTCCTTGGTGTAAATAAGTGAAATGCTCTTTATGATTGGTATCTCAAAATATGAATCTCATTTAAACATATACAATACACATATAGGGGCCTATCTATCAAGCTCTGAAAGGAGCTTGACGGACTGTGTTTCTAGCGAGTCTTCAGACTCGCCAGAAACAGCAGTTATGAAGCAGCAGTCACAAAGACCGCTGCTCCATAACCTGTCCGACTGCTCTGAGCAGGCGGACAGACATCGCCGTAAATCAACCTGATCGAGTACGATCGGGTTGATTGACACCTCCCTGCAGGGGGCGGCGTTGCACCAGCACCTCTTGTGAGCTGCTGGTGCAATGCTGAATACAGAGAGCATATTGCTCTCTGCATTCAGCGATGTCTGTCGGACCTGATCCGCACTGTCGGATCAGCTCCGACAGATATTTGTTAAATATGCCTCATATTCTCAAAAATCATAGGAATAATTAAGAATTATGTTGACTCTATTTGTTTACATATAAAGGTACTGTAAATAAGTAATTTGATAAGCTGTAAATTAATTAGTTTATTTCATATTTAAAAATATATATTGTGCTACTATTATGGAACTAAGCCAATATTTTAAATCTGTCTGCCTAAAAAAGCAAGGTATGATTTGTGTGGGTACTGCAAAGCATATAAGTATTGAAATTTATGTGTTAACACAATTACTGCCAAGTACTTAAAATAAATATTTTGAATGTCTATCTAGTAATAAAAGATTATACATGTTTTCTCCGTGAAATTCATTGTCCTATGTCCATCCAGATGCCAGATAATTGTAATAACAATAACAAACATCCCACAGGTACCCAACATTGTAGTAATTTGATGCACCACCTATTTAGGGTTGGTTATGTAACAGGCTATCTACCACATACATCTTTTTATTATAGCTGTAGTCCCCAGTCCCCCATTCATTTAGTCCTCACCTCTTCACACTCTATAAACTTGAGATCTGCACCTATCTCATATATTCAGACCTGGTAGAAAACATTAAAATTGCTGATACTGTGGTCTAAATATAACATGATTATAATTGTGCTTTAATGCTGCTGCCATATGGGTAGCTGATTTGTTGTAAATATATGTGCATCTATTTAAACCTTATATATTTGTCCTGCCCCGATCTATAGTGTATTATTAATTATCTTAATATATTATTTGCTAGTGAATGAATCCTTCAGGCTTTACTATATAGTAATATTTACGTTTTTAATAGAAGTATAAGTTACTCATTAATTGTTTCATGCTTTGAATGATGTCAACTGATTTTCCTAGTAATTGTGGTCACCTGAAAGCAATCCATAAACTTGCTTTATTTTATTGCTGTTGTGGTCTTGCTGTTGTCAAATTTGAAGATATCAAAATATGTGGAAGAACTAGGGCCTAGATTTAGAGTTTTGTCGGTAACGCCAATCAGAATCAAGTTCAATCCGATTGGCTGATCCGATCAGCCAATCAGATTGAGCTTGCATTCTATTGGCTGTTCCGATCAGCCAATAGAATGCGAGCTCAATCTGATTGGCTGATCGGATCGGCCAATCGGATTGAACTTGATTCTGATTGGCTGATTCCATCAGCCAATCAGAATTTTCCTACCTTAATTCTGATTGGCTGATAGAATCCTATCAGCCAATCGGAATTTGAGGGACGCTATCTTGGATGACGTCCCTTAAAGGAGCCTTCATTCGTTGGTAGTCCGTCGGGCCAGCAAGATGTTCCGCGTCGGGGGTCTGCAAGATGAACATGGATCCGGAAGAAAGAAGATTGAAGATGCCGTTGATAGAAGACTTCAGCCGGATCATGGACCTCTTCAGCTCCCGCTTGGATGAAGACTTCAGCCGGATCATGGAAATCTTCAGCCCCCCGCTTGGGCTTGGATCAAGACATCGGAGAAGCTCTTCTGGATCGATCGGTGAACCTGGTATGGTGAAGATAAGGTAGGAAGATCTTCAGGGGCTTAGTGTTTATTTAAGGGGGGTTTGGGTTAGATTAGGGGTATGTGGGTGGTGGGTTGTAATGTTGGGGGGGGTATTGTATGTGTTTTTTTGACAGGCAAAAGAGCTGAATTCTTTGGGGCATGCCCCGCAAAGGGCCCTGTTCAGGGCTGGTAAGGTAAAAGAGCTTTGAACTTTAGTAATTTAGAATAGGGTAGGGCATTTTTTTATTTTCGGGGTCTTTGTTATTTTATTAGGGGGCTTAGAGTAGGTGCAATTAGTTTAAAATTGTTGTAATATTTTTCTGATGTTTGTAAATATTTTTTTATTTTTTGTAACTTAGTTCTTTTTTATTTTTTGTACTTTAGTTAGTTTATTTCATTGTATTTATTTGTAGATATTGTATTTAATTAATTTATTGATAGTGTAGTGTTAGGTATAATTGTAGGTAATTGTAGGTATTTTATTTAATTAATTTATTGATAGTGTAGTGTTAGGTTTAATTGTAACTTAGGTTAGGATTTATTTTACAGGTAATTTTGTAATTATTTTAACTATTTTAGCTATTAAATAGTTCTTAACTATTTAATAGCTATTGTACCTGGTTAAAATAAATACCAAGTTACCTGTAAAATAAATATAAATCCTAAAATAGCTATAATATAAATATAATTTATATTGTAGCTATATTAGGATTTATTTTACAGGTAAGTATTTAGCTTTAAATAGGAATAATTTATTTATTAAGAGTTAATTAATTTCGTTAGATTTAAATTATATTTAACTTAGGGGGGTGTTAGTGTTAGACTTAGCTTTAGGGGTTAATACATTTATTAGAATAGCGGTAAGCTCCAGTCGGCAGATTAGGGGTTAATGTTTGAAGTTAGGTGTCGGCGATGTTAGGGAGGGCAGATTAGGGGTTAATACTATTTATTATAGGGTTAGTGAGGCGGATTAGGGGTTAATAACTTTATTATAATAGCAGTGCAGTCCGCTCGGCAGATTAGGGGTTAATAAGTGTAGGAAGGTGGAGACGACGTTGTGGGGGGCAGATTTGGGGTTAATAAATATAATATAGGGGTCGGCGGTGTTAGGGGCAGCAGATTAGGGGTACATAAGGATAACGTAAGTAGCGGTGCTTTGCGGTCGGCAGATTAGGGGTTAATTATTGTAGGTAGCTGGCGGCGACGTTGTGGGGGGCAGGTTAGGGGTTAATAAATATAATATAGGGGTCGGCGGTGTTAGGGTAAGCAGATTAGGGGTACATAAGGATAACATAGGTGGCGGTCGGCAGATTAGGGGTTAAAAAAATGTAATCGAGTGGCGGCGATGTGGGGGGACCTCGGTTTAGGGGTACATAGGTAGTTTATGGGTGTTAGTGTACTTTAGAGCACAGTAGTTAAGAGCTTTATGAACCGGCGTTAGCCCAGAAAGCTCTTAACTACTGACTTTTTTCTGCGGCTGGAGTTTTGTCGTTAGATTTCTAACGCTCACTTCAGCCACGACTCTAAATACCGTAGTTAGAAAGATCCCATTGAAAAGATAGGGTACGCAATTGACGTAAGGGGATCTGCGGTATGGAAAAGTCGCGGCTGAAAAGTGAGTGTTAGGTATGTGCAGTTTAAATTTTTCTAGAGAAATGAATATGCTAGAAAATGCTATTAATACCAGATTTATTTAAGGTAAGCCTGATTACAGTGATTTAATAACGACTAGTATCATGCTTGCTGTAAAAGGTAATATTCTTATTACTTTCTCACATTACTGAAAAATAAAACATTTGCTGGAAATGTTTAAACGTTTTTTTTATACATATTGGTGATAAAACTTTATTGGGGCCCAGTTTTTTCCACATGGCTGGCTAGATTTTGCCTAGGGATAGTTTTGTTAGGCCCTCTCACTGTGAATACAGGTTGGGAGGGGCCTATTTTCACGCCTAAATGCGCATTAGATTTTGCAGCTTGAGACATCCAGTTTCCCTGATGGAGTCCCCTGAACACTTAGGACCTCTCTAAAGGGTTTTTGTGCCTTTCAAAGTCATTATATGGGCAGGTAGGGCCACAGCAGAGCTGTGGCAGTTTGTTGTGACTGTTGAAAAACGTTTATATCGTTTTTTTGATCCGGTTTTGAAACTAAGGGGTTAATCATCCATTTGCAAGGGGGTGCAATGCTCTGTTAGTCTATTATACACACTGTAAAAATGTTGTAAGATGTACTGCTTTTTATCACGGTTTTTCAATTTCTGACAAAATTTGTTTCTCTTAAAGGCACAGTACCGTTTTTATTTTTTGCTTGTTTACATTTATCAAAGTGTTTTCCAAGCTTGCTGGTCTCATTGCTACTCTGTTAAAAATGTCTGACATAGAGGAAACTCCCTGTTCATTATGTTTAGAAGCCATTGTGGAACCCCCTCTTAGAATGTGTACCAAATGTACTGATTTTACTTTAAGTTATAAAGATCATATTCTGTCTTTAAAAAATTTATCACCAGAGGAAACTGACAAGGGGGAAGTTATGCAGACTAACTCGCCTCATGTGTCAGAACCTTTGACTCCCGCTCAAGGGACTCCCGCTCAAGAGGCGCCAAGTACATCTAGCGCTCCCATGGCGTTTACTTTACAAGACATGGCGGCAGTTGTGGATCATACCCTTACAGCGGTATTGTCCAAACTACCAGGGTTACAAGGAAAGCGAGACAGCTCTGGGGCTAGAAAAAATACAGAGCACTCTTACGCTTTAGTAGCTATGTCTGATATCCCCTCACAATATGCAGAAGCTGAGGCAGGAGAGCTTCTTTCTGTGGGTGATTTTTCTGACTCAGGGAAGATCCTTCAACCTGATTCTGATATGTCAACATTTAAATTTAAGCTTGAACACCTCCGCGTGTTGCTCAGGGAGGTTTTAGCTACACTGGATGACTGTGACACCATAATAGTGCCAGAGAAATTGTGTAGATTGGATAAATACTATGCAGTGCCTGTTTACACTGATGTTTTTCCAATACCTAAAAGGTTTTCAGAAATTATTACTAAGGAATGGGATAGACCAGGCGTACCGTTCTCTCTCCCTCCTATTTTTAAGAAAATGTTTCCAATAGATGCCGCTACACGGGACTTATGGCAAACGGTCCCTAAGGTGGAGGGAGCAGTTTCTACCCTAGCTAAGCGTACAACTATCCCCGTCGAGGACAGTTGTGCTTTCCTAGATCCAATGGATAAAAAGTTGGAGGGTTACCTTAAGAAAATGTTTATTCAACAAGGTTTTATTCTCCAGCCTCTTGCATGCATTGCCCCGGTCACTGCTGCTGCGGCCTTCTGGTTTGAGTCTCTGGAAGAGCGCTTAAGCGCTTAAGCTAGCCAATTCATTTGTTTCTGACGCCCTTGTTCATTTATCTAAACTAACGGCTAAGAACTCAGGTTTTGCTATTCAGGCACGTAGGGCGCTATGGCTTAAATCCTGGTCAGCTGACATTACATCAAAGTCTAAGTTTCTCAATATTTCCTTCAAGGGGCAGACCCTATTCGGGCCTGGACTGAAGGAGATCATTTCTGATATTACTGGAGGAAAAGGTCATGCCCTTCCTCAGGATAGGTCTAGCAAATTAAGGACCAAACAAACTAATTTTCGTGATTTTCGAAACTTTAAGACGAGCGCGGCATCATCTTCCTCTAATACAAAACAAGAGGGAAATTTTGCCCAGTCCAAGCCGGTCTGGAGACCTAACCAGACTTGGAACAAAGGTAAACAGGCCAAGAAGCCTGCTGCTGCCTCTAAGACAGCATGAAAGATTGGCCCCCGATCCGGTAACGGATCTAGTAGGGGGCAGACTTTCTCTCTTCGCCCAGGCTTGGGCAAGGGATGTCCAGGATCCCTGGGTGTTGGAAATTGTGTCCCAAGGATATCTTCTGGACTTCAAAGCTTCTTCCCCAAAAGGAAGATTTCGCCTTTCACAATTATCTGCAGACCAGATAAAGAGAGAGGCATTCTTACATTGTGTTCAAGACCTCCTAGTTATGGGAGTGATCCACCCAGTTCCAAAGGAGGAACAGGGGCAAGGATTCTATTCAAATCTATTTGTGGTTCCCAAGAAAGAGTGAACCTTCAGACCAATCTTAGATCTCAAGATCCTAAACAAATTTCTCAGGGTCCCATCTTTCAAGATGGAGACTATTTGAACCATTCTACCTATGATCCAGGAGGGTCAATACATGACTACCATTGACTTAAAGGATGCTTATCTTCACATTCCGATACACAAAGATCATCATCGGTTTCTCAGGTTTGCCTTCCTAGACAGGCATTACCAGTTTGTGGCTCTTCCCTTTGGGTTAGCTACGGCACCAAGAATCTTTATGAAGGTTCTGGGGTCACTTCTGGTGGTCCTAAGGCTGTGGGGCATAGCAGTAGCCCCTTACTTAGACGACATTCTGATACAGGCGTCGAATTTCCAAATTGCCAAGTCCCATACGGACATTGTTCTGGCATTCCTGAGGTCTCATGGGTGTAAAGTGAACGAAAAGAAGAGTTCTCTATCCCCTCTCACAAGAGTTTCCTTCCTGGGAACTCTGATAGATTCTGTAGAAATGAGGATTTACCTGACAGAGGCCAGGTTGTCAAAACTTCTAAATTCCTGCCGTGTTCTTTATTCTACTTCTCGCCCTTCGGTGGCTCAGTGTATGGAAGTAATCGGCTTAATGGTAGCGGCAATGGACATAGTGCCGTTTGCCCGCCTACATCTCAGACCACTGCAACTCTGCATGCTCAGTCAGTGGAATGGGGATTACACAGATTTGTCCCCTCTACTAAATCTGGATCAAGAGACCAGGGATTCTCTTCTCTGGTGGCTATCTCGAGTCCATCTGTCCAAAGGTATGACCTTCCGCAGGCCAGATTGGACAATAGTAACAATAGATGCCAGCCTTCTGGGCTGGGGGGCAGTCTGGAACTTTCTGAAGGCTCAGGGGTCATGGACTCAGGAGGAGGCTCTCCTTCCGATAAACATTCTGGAATTAAGAGCGATATTCAATGCTCTTCAGGCTTGGCCTCAGCTAGCGGCAGTGAGGTTCATCAGATTTAAGTCGGACAACATCACGACTGTAGCTTACATCAACCATCAAGGAGGAACAAGGAATTCCCTAGGGATGTTGGAGGTTTCAAAGATAATTCGTTGGGCAGAGATTCACTCTTGCCACCTATCGGCTATCCATATCCCAGGAGTAGAGAACTGGGAGGCGGATTTTCTAAGTCGACAGACTTTTCATCCGGGGGAGTGGGAGCTCCATCCGGAGGTGTTTGCACAGTTGATTCAACGTTGGGGCAAACCAGAACTGGATCTCATGGCGTCTCGCCAGAACGCCAAGCTTCCTTGTTATGGATCCAGGTCCAGGGATCCCAAGGCAGTGCTGATAGATGCTCTAGCAGTGCCTTGGTCCTTCAACCTGGCTTATGTGTTTCCACCGTTTCCTCTGCTCCCTCGTCTGATTGCCAAGGTCAAGCAGGAGAGAGCATCAGTGATTTTGATAGCACCTGCGTGGCCACGCAGGACTTGGTATGCAGATCTGGTGGACATGTCATCCTTTCCACCATGGACTCTGCCTCTGAGACAGGACCTTCTACTTCAGGGTCCTTTCAACCATCCAAATCTAATTTCTCTGCGGCTGACTGCTTGGAGATTGAACGCTTGATTTTATCAAAGCGTGGTTTCTCCGAGTCGGTCATTGATACCTTAATACAGGCGCGAAAGCCTGTCACCAGGAAAATCTATCATAAGATATGGTTTAAATATCTTCATTGGTGTGAATCCAAGGGTTACTCATGGAGTAAGGTCAGGATTCCTAGGATATTATCTTTTCTCCAAGATGGATTGGAGAAGGTTTTGTCAGCAAGTTCCTTAAAGGGACAGATTTCTGCTCTGTCTATTCTTTTGCACAAATGTCTGGCTGAGGTTCCAGACGTGCAGGCGTTTTGTCAGGCTTTAGTCAGAATTAAGCCTGTGTTTAAACCTGTTGCTCCGCCTTGGAGTTTAAATTTAGTTCTTAAGCTTCTTCAAGGGGTTCCGTTTGAACCTTTGCATGCCATAGATATTAAGCTCTTATCTTAGAAAATTGTGTTTTTAGTAGCTATCTCCTCGGCTCGAAGAGTTTCAGAGTTATCTGCTTTACAATGTGATTATCCTTATCTCATTTTTCATTCCGATAAGGTAGTGTTACGTACCAAACCTGATTTTCTACCTAAGGTGGTATCTAATAAAAATATCAATCAGGAGATTGTTGTACCGTCACTGTGCCCTAATCCTTCTTCAAAGAATCTTGACATGGTTCGTGCTTTAAAGTTTTATTTACAAGCTACTAAAGATTTTCGTCAAACATCTGCATTGTTTGTTGTCTACTCTGGACAGAGGAGAGGCCAAAAGGCTTCGGCAACTTCTCTTTCTTTTTGGCTAAGGAGTATAATAAGCTTAGCTTATGAGACTACTGGCCAGCAGCCTCCTGAAAGGATTACAGCTCATTCTACTAGAGCGGTAGCTTCCACATGGGCTTTTAAGAATGAGGCTTCTGTTGAACAGATTTGTAAGGCGGCGACTTGGTCTTCGCTTCATACTTTTTCAAAATTCTATAAATTTGATACTTTTGCTTCTTCGGAGGCTATTTTTGGGAGAAAGGTTTTGCAGGCAGTGGTGCCTTCCTTTTAAGCACCTGCCTTGTCCCTCCCTTCATCCGTGTCCTATAGCTTTGGTATTGGTATCCCACAAGTAATGGATGATCCGTGGACTGGATACACCTTACAAGAGAAAACCAAATTTATGCTTACCTGATAAATTTATTTCTCTTGTGGTGTATCCAGTCCACAGCCCGCCCTGTCATTTTAAGGCAGGTGTGTTTTTATTTTTAAACTACAGTCACCACTGCACCCTATGGTTTCTCATTTCTCTTGCTTGTCTTCGGTCGAATGACTAGTAGTGGCAGTTAGAGGAGGAGCTATATAGACAGCTCTGCTGTGGGTGATCCTCTTGCAGCTTCCTGTTGGGAGGGAGAATATCCCACAAGTAATGGATGATCCGTGGACTGGATACACCACAAGATAAATAAATTTATCAGGTAAGCATACATTTTGTTTTCTTCCCCTTTTTATGAAATAGTGCGCAGACAAGATACCGAGCCAGGCAACTTTTCCATCCTCATTTGGGCTAGGAATGCTAAATTTGACACTTGCACTTATCAATGCACAAGTGTGTGCTTGTGCAACCCCTCCCCTACTCTTGTGGAATCAGTTGACAGAGCTTGTATATCATCACAGAGAAAATTTAAGAAGTAGCAATTGCCTGACCATTGCTTCTTAATTTGCAGTTGTAATGATGCTGCATCCTCAGCTTCATAAATTAAGTAGTTTATGCTAGAACTATAGAATCATATAAGTTGGTGTTTAAGGGAAGATGGATTAATTGCAAATGCTAAACCAGTGTTTACTCGACATGTTTAAGAAACAATGACTTCCATGTGTCCTACAGAAAATGGCACACATAAAAATGACTTAATTTGCGTTGCATATTATGGTTTGTGCCATTTGTGGGTAGTAATGCAAATCTAAATTATTTTCTACAAGTTCATTCAAAGAAAAAAACTTGTTTAAGAGCAAATAAAGCATAAGTGCAGCGGTATGAAATGACTCAGTTATGAAAGTGTTAATCTAAGCAAAAGGATAAAAAAAAAAAATTACTCTAAGACAAACTTGCTTGGTGAAGTAACTACATAATCAATATTTATACTATATTTAATAATTAAATGCAATAATGTGTATTTATATTTCATATTAAAAATGTGTTGGAAAAAAAATTATTAAAATATCAACAAGAAAAACTAGTGTTTTCTATTTCTAGATTGGAAGTTGAAATTTAGATAATCAGGGTTTCCATGGCAAATTTTAATTAAATTAAACCATTTCAATGATCACAAGCAACTGCAATTTCAGAACCTAGTTTAGTGCACTTATTTGCTCTGTTTTATTCAACCAAATAATACAATCTATTTTCTTTAAGTACTCTAAATTAAAACTTCCAGCTCTGAGATAATGTTAAATTATCTGGGCCTGTGTTTCTGTTCTAAGGATGTTTTTTTTTATAGTTTAGAAATCTAGTTTGTTTCAAAGACCCAAAAGCACAGTGACTGATTAAGTGATTTGCCACACAGGGTATTCTAATAATCCTGGGTTATTAAGAGCTCCAATCACACTGCTATCAGTTGATTACAAGCGGAAAATTATAGCACAAGTGCTGAGTTTTCACTCCTTGCCCAAGCAGGCTTGCTTTATTTTAATGGTTGTCAAAAGAAACGAAGGAGCATTTCAGGAAGGACAATTAGGCTGGTTTGTGACACTAGGCTCCTTAGTGACAGTTTCAGAACACCGCTGTGAGTAGGCCAGTAGGACACGGTTTCAAGAAAACTATGTTAATTCATAAAGTTTTCTTTCTTTTGCAAAGATTGAATCTATTAGAGATGGAAATAGTGACATTTGGTACAAATAAAAAATGCAAATAATGTTTATAATAAGTTTTCACTAATGATGTCAGTATGTGTTTATTTCAATTTCTTGATATATTTTTTTCATTAAAATATAACGGGAGGGTAAAATGGGTCAAATTTATTATTTTTTTTTATTATTATTTTTTATACATTTATACAATGCTGTTTATCAGCTGAAATGCCTTGAAAGCTTCAGAAGCAGCCAATTATTTTAGGGATTTTTGCGTTACAGATATGTACATTTCCATTGTTCTCTACTATCACAATGACTGGCCTTATTACTCAGTCAAAGTAAATGGATCACCATAAAACCTTTCAGAAATGTTCTTTCGTAAGCTATTAAAACATTCCATGCCCTTAGATGACAACAATTTCTCTGCCATTTGAAAATTCTTTTCCACCCTGCAGAGTTCATAGGGATATGCTTGGTTAAAATCAACTTATATAAAACTATGCACTGTAAATTTTGACACTTCTGTTTGAATCTCTTTTCAAACACTTGTCTTTGCTTGCCATAATAGATGTCAGTTCTTCTGATGTAGTTCAAGCATGAGCTTCGTATGAAGACTCTGCTATGTCTATTGCATTTCTGAAGCTACTAGTCACTGAAGTTTTGTGCTGTTTGACATCAAAGTTAGGCAAGAAACACCTGCTGAGTTCACATGCATGGAGCAAAACATCTTCAAATCACTAGTGCTAGACAAAAGTTTTCATATTAAGCTTTCACAATCAGATGGAGTTATAGACAAATGGAGTCCTTTTTAAAGTAAAGTACCTGTGCATTATTAAAGCATGCATTTTTGCTGCATGGCACATTAAGAAAAACAAATAGAATCTCTTTGAGGGAACTGTATCAAACCTTGCATAAGCAAACCAATATATATATAAATAAATATCTATGTGTGTATATATATATATATAAATAAGTATAAGTGTGTGTCAGTATATATATATATATATATATAAATAAATATCTATGTGTGTGTGTATATATATATATATAAATAAGTATAAGTGTGTGTCTGTATATATATATATATATATATAAATAAATATCTATGTGTGTGTATATATATATATATATAAATAAGTATAAGTGTGTGTCTATATATATATATATATATATATATATATATAATGGAGGATCCGTACTCGCTGGACTTGTATAAAGTGAATATTTTATTCAAAGCATGACATTTCGGGGATCAGACAGAAGGGGGCTGTCTGATCCCTGAAACGTCAGGCTTTGAATAAAATATTCACTTTATACAAGTCCAGTGAGTATGGATCCTCCATTATTGATCTCCTCTGCTCCTGTTACCATGGCACGCTGATTGAAGGTGAGAGTGCAAATCCCTCTATATATATATATATATATAGTGAGAAAATAAGTGAAATACAAAAATAACATAATTTATGTAAAAATTTACCTGATAAATTAATTTCTTTCATATTGGCCATGAGCTAGTGACGTATGGGATATACAATCCTACCAGGAGGGGCAAAGTTTCCCAAACCTCAAAATGCCTATAAATACACCCCTCACTACACCCACAATTCATTTTAACGAATAGCCAAATAGTGGGGAGATAAAGAAAGGAGTAAAAAGCATCAACAGAGGAATCTGGAAATAATTGTGCTTTATACAAAAAAATCATAATCACCATAAAAAGGGTGGGCCTCATGGACTCGTGTCAATATGAAAGAAATTAATTTATCAGGTAAATTCTTACATAAATTATGTTTTTTTTTCATGTAATTGGCAAGAGTGATATCAAATACCCAAGATGTGGAACTCCACTCAAGAGTCATTAGAGAGGGAGGGATAAAAATAAACAACAGCCATATGCTGAAAAATAAATCCACAACCCAAATTATAAGTTTTTCTCATGAAGAAAAGAAAAACTTAAAACATCAGCAGAAGAATCAAACTGAAACAGCTGCCTGAAGAACTTATCTACCAAAAACCGCTTCTGAAGAGGCAAACACATCAAAACGGTAGAATTTAGTAAATGTATGAAAAGAGGACCAAGTCGCTGCTTTGCAAATCTGATCAATTGAAGCTTCATCCTTAAAAGCCCACAAAGTGGAGACTGATCTAATAGAATGAGCTGTAATTCTCTGAGGTGGGGCTTGACCCGACCCCGAATAAGCTTTGAAGAAGACCTTTCCTAGGACCAAAAAAATAAACAAATAGACTAAAAGTCTTCCTGAAATCTTTAGTATCTTCAACATAATATTTCAAAGCTCTCACCACATCCAAAGAATGTAAAGATCTTTCCAAAGAATTCTTAGGATTAGGACACAAGGAAGGAACAACAATTTCTCTACTAATGTTGTTAGAATTCACAACCTTAGGCAAAAATTGAAATGAAGTCCGCAAAAACACCTTATCCTGATGAAAAATCAGAAAAGGAGATTCACAAGAAATAAATAAATAATGGAGGATCCGTACTCGCTGGACTTGTATAAAGTGAATATTTTATTCAAAGCATGACATTTCGGGGATCAGACAGAAGGGGGCTGTCTGATCCCTGAAACGTCAGGCTTTGAATAAAATATTCACTTTATACAAGTCCAGTGAGTATGGATCCTCCATTATTGATCTCCTCTGCTCCTGTTACCATGGCACGCTGATTGAAGGTGAGAGTGCAAATCCCTCTTATATATATATAGTGAGAAAATAAGTGAAATACAAAAATAACATAATTTATGTAAGAATTTACCTGATAAATTAATTTCTTTCATATTGGCCATGAGCTAGTGACGTATGGGATATACAATCCTACCAGGAGGGGCAAAGTTTCCATAACCTCAAAATGCCTATAAATACACCCCTCACCCCACCCACAATTCATTTTAATGAATAGCCAAATAGTGGGGTGATAAAGAAAGGAGTAAAAAGCATCAACAGAGGAATCTGGAAATAATTGTGCTTTATAAAAAAAAATCATAACCACCATAAAAAGGGTGGGCCTCATGGACTCTTGCCAATATGAAAGAAATTAATTTATCAGGTAAATTCTTACATAAACATAAATTATGTTTTTTTTTTTCATGTAATTGGCAAGAGTCCATGAGCTAGTGACGTATGGGATATCAAATACCCAAGATGTGGAACTCCACTCAAGAGTCATTAGAGAGGGAGGGATAAAAATAAACAACAGTCATATGCTGAAAAATAAATCCACAACCCAAATTATAAGTTATTCTCATGAAGAAAAGAAAAACTTAAAACATCAGCAGAAGAATCAAACTGAAACAGCTGCCTAAAGAACTTACCTACCAAAAACCGCTTCTGAAGAAGCAAACACATCAAAACGGTAGAATTTAGTAAATGTATGAAAAGAGGACCAAGTCGCTGCTTTGCAAATCTGATCAACTGAAGCTTCATTCTTAAAAGCCCACAAAGTGGAGACTGATCTAGTAGAATGAGATGTAATTCTCTGAGGTGGGGCTTGACCCGACCCCGAATAAGCTTTGAAGAAGACCTTTCCTAGGACCAAAAAAATAAACAAATAGACTAAAAGTCTTCCTGAAATCTTTAGTAGCTTCAACATAATATTTCAAAGCTCTCACCACATCCAAAGAATGTAAAGATCTTTCCAAAGAATTCTTAGGATTAGGACACAAGGAAGGAACAACAATTTCTCTACTAATGTTGTTAGAATTCACAACCTTAGGCAAAAATTGAAATGAAGTCTGCAAAACCACCTTATCCTGATGAAAAATCAGAAAAAGAGATTCACAAGAAAGAGCAGATAGCTCAGAAACTCTTCTAGGAGAAGAGATGGCCAAAAGGAACAATACTTTCCAAGAAAGTAGTTCAATGTCCAAAGAATGCATAGGCTCAATACGGAGGAGCCTGTAAAGCCTTCAAAACCAAAATAAGACTCCAAGGAGGAGAAATTGATTTAATGACAGGCTTAAATATGAACTAAAGCCTATACAAAACAGTGAATATCAGGAAGTTTAGCAATCATTCTATGAATAAAACAGAAAGAGCAGAGATTTGTCCCTTCAAGAAACTTGCAGACAGAACCTTATCCAAACCATCCTGAAGAAACTGTAAAATTCTTGCAACTCTAAAGAATGGCAATAGAATTTATGAGAACACCATAAAATGTAGATCTTCCAAACTCAATAATAAATCCTTCTAGAGACAGATTTATGAGCTTGTAACATAGTATTGATCACTGAGTCAGAGAAACCTCTGTGACTTAGCACTAAGCGTTCAATTTCCATACCTTCAAATTAAATGATTTGAGATCCTGATGGACAAACGGACCTTAACACAGTAGGTTCAGCCTTAACGGAAGTGGCCAAGGTTGGCAACTGAACATCTGAACAAGAACCAGATACCAAAACCTGTGGGGCCATGCTGGAGCCACCAGCAACAAAAACGACTGTTCCATGATGATTCTGGAAATCACTCTTGGAAGAAGAACTATAAGCAGGTTGATAATACCAAGGAAGTGTCAGCGCACCCACTGCTTCCGCCTGAAAATCCCTGAAGCTGGACAGGCATTTGGGAAGTCTCTTGTTTAGATAAGAGGCCATCAGATGTATCTGTGGAAGACCACACATCATGAACAATCTGAGAAAACACATCTGGATGGAGGAACCACTCCCCAAGATGTAAAGTCTGACGGCTGAGATAATCTGCCTCCCAATGTCTATACCTGGTATATGCACCGCAGAAATTAGACAGGAGCTGGATTCCACCCAAGCAAGTATCCGAGATACTTCTTCATAGCTTGTGGACCGTGAGTCCCACCCTGCTGATTGACAAATGCCACTGTAAGTGAAAATGTCTGTTTGAAAATAAATGAACAGTTCTCTGTTCAACAAAGGCCAAAATTGAAGAGCTCTGAAAATAGCACGGAGATCTAAAATATTGATTGGTAATCTCGCCTCTTGAGATTTCCAAAACCCCTTGTGCTGTCAGAGATCCCCAAACAGCTCCCCAACCTGAAAGACTTGCATCTGTAGAGAACATAGTCCAGGTTAGCCGAACAAAAGAAGCCCCTTGAATTAAACGCTGGTGATTTACCACCACGTCAGAGAGTGTCAAACATTGAGATTTATGGATATCAATTGTGATATCTTAGTATAATCCCTGCACCATGGATTCAGCAAACAAAGCTGGAGAGGTCTCATGTGAGAACGGGCAAAGGGAAATGCCCCCAATGCTGCAGTCATGAGACCTAAATTTCCCATGCACATAACCACTGAAGAGAAAGACTGAGACTGAAGGTGCCAAAAGGCTGCAACCATTTTCAACGTCTCTTGTCTGTTAGAGACAGAGTCATGGACACTGAATCTATCTGGAAACCTAAAAAGGTGACCCTTGTCTGAGAAATCAAGAAACTTTTTGGCAAATTGATCCTCCAACCATGTTTCCGAAGAAACAACACTAGTTGATTAGTGTGAGATTCTGCAGAACAGAAGGACTAAGCTAGTACCAAAATATTGTCCAAAAAAGGAAACACCGCAATACCCTGCTCTCTGGTTTCCATAAGCAGGGCACCAAAAACCTTTAAAAAAGATTCTTTGAGCGGTTGCTAATCCAAAAAATGGAAAAGCAACGAATTGGTAATGCTTGCCTAGAAAAGAGAATCTCAGGAACTGAAAATGATCTGAATGAATCAGGTATTCATCCTACAATCAATTATGGACCTAAAATGTCCTTGCTGAATAAAAGGCAGAACAGTCCTTAAAGTCACCATTTGAAAATTGGAACTCATACATAACGATTCAAAATTTTCAGATTCAGAATTGGTCTGAATAAAATTTATTTCTTAAAGATTATGAATAGTTTTGAATAAAAACCCCAGACCTTCTTCCTGAAAAGGAACTGGCATGACTACCCCTGAAACTCCAGGTCTGAAAAACACTTCAGAAAAGCCTGAGCTTTAACTGGATTTGCTGGGATACGTGAGAGAAAAAATCTTCTCACAGGAGGATTTACTCAGAATCCTATTCGAAACCCCTGAGAGACAATACTCTGAAACCATTGATTTGGACCGAATTATCCAAAACATTCTTAAAAAAAACCTTAATCTGCCCTCTACCAGCTGAGCTGGAATGAGAGTCGCACCTTCATGTGGACTTAGGGGCTGGCTTTTTGGTTTCTTAAATGGGTTGGATTGATTCCATTTAAAGAATTGGAAACAGATTCCATAGGGAAGGATTAGGTTTTTGTTCCTTATTGAAAAAAAGAACGAAAACAATTTAGAACTTAATATTTACCCTTAGGTCTCTTATTACCTTGGAAAGAAGAGATAGCAATCTAGACTTAAAAAGTCATATCAGCATTCCAAGATTTTAAGCCTCAAACTCTTGTAGCTAAAAATAGCTAAAGACATAGATCTAACATCAATCTTGATGATATAAAAAAATGGCATCAGAACTGAATAGTATGTTGCAGAAAGTGAACAATACTAGATAAATCAGAATCCAATTCTTGTTGCGCTAAATCTCCAACAAAAAAGTTGATGCAGCTGCAACATCAGCCAAAGAAAATGCAGGCCAGAGACGACCTGAATATAAATAAGCTTTCCTTAGATAAGATTCAAGTCACCTATCTAAAAGAACTTAAGTACAGTACTATCTTCCATAGGAATAGAGGTACATTCAGCAAGAGTAGAAATAGCCCAAACAAGTTGAGGAACTTTTCCCAAAACTCTATAGAAATTGCTGGTAAAAAGATACAATTTTTTTTAAACCTTGAAGAAGGAATAAAAAATAAGTACCCGGCTAATTCAATTCCTTAAAATCATAAGAGAAATAGTATCAGAAACGGAAAAAAAAAACCTCTGGAGCAACCACAGGAGGTTTAAAAACAGAATTTACTAGTTCTTATAACAAGAGGATTAGTTTCCATGATATCCAAAATAATTAACGAAAATACTTCTTTTAAATAAAAAAGTAGATTTGTTTGTGTCAATATCTAAGGAAAGATCTTCTAAATCAGATAGATCCTCATCAGAAAAGGATAATTCATTATGTTGTCGGTCATTTTAAATTTCGGCAATCTTATGAGAAGTTTTAAAAGACCTTTATATTAATTAGAAGGCAGAATAGCAGACAAAGCCTTCTGAATAGAATTTAGAAACAAATTCTTTAAATTTCATAGGTATAACATGTACATTAAAAGTTGAAGGAAAAACAACAGGAAATGTACTATTAACTGATGGATACAATATCTGCATGTAAAAAGTTTATCATACAATGACATTCGGAAATATAATGCACTTAGCTTTAGTAGAACCGACATCAGGCAGCAAAGCTCCAACAGATACTTCTGAGGCAGGATCAGATTGAGACATCTTGCAAAATGTAAAATAAAAAACAACATATAAAGCAAAATTTGTCAATTTCCTTATATGACAGTTTCAGGAATGGGAAAAAAATGCAAATAGCATAGCCCTCTGACAAGGAAAAAAGCAAGAGGCAAAAGCAATAGGGCAAATAAATAATGAAAAAAATTTAGCGCCAAGTATGACGCACAACGTAACTGAAATTTTTTTTTGCGCCAACCATGTCCGGAAATGACACACTTGTGTCACTAACAACGCAACCCTGTGTGAACCTCTGCGTCAATTAAGACGTCGGAAATGATGAACTTGTGTCAATGGATGTGCCTTTCGCGCCAAAAAATTCTCTCGCCAAGAATGACTCAATAAAGTGTAGCATTTGGCGTACCCGCAAGCCTAAGACAGCCCACAATTTGAAACAAAGTAGTCAATTGAAAAAAAGACTAAACCCCAGGTAAGAAAAATATTTCTTAATATTAACTTTCCCCAAATATGAAACTGACAGTCTGCAAAAAGGAAATACATGAACCTGACTCATGACAAATATAAGTACAATACATATATTTAGAACTTAATATAAATGCATAAATTGCCAAACCATAGCTGAGGTGTCTTAAGTAATAAAAACATACGCCTAGATTTAGAGTTCTGCGTTAGCCATCAAAACTAGCGTTAAAGGGGTCCTAACGCTGCTTTTTCCCGCCCGCTGGTATTTAGAGTCAGCCAGGAAAGGGTCTAACGCTCACTTTCCAGCTGCGACTTTTCCATACCGCAGATCCCCTTACGCCAATTGCATATCCTATCTTTTCAATGGGATCTTCCTAACGCTGGTATTTAGAGTCTTGGCTGAAGTGAGCGTTACACCTCTACCGACAAGACTCCAGACGCAGAAAAAAGTCAGGAGGTAAGAGCTTTCTGGGCTAACGCCGGTTCATAAAGCTCTTAACTACTGTGCTCTAAAGTACACTAACACCCATAAACTACCTATGTACCCCTAAACCGAGGTCCCCCCACATCGCCACCACTCTAATAATGTTTTTTAACCCCTAATCTGCCGACCGCACACCGCCGCCACTTACATTATCCCTATGTACCCCTAATCTGCTGCCCCTAACATCGCCGACCCCTATATAATATTTATTAACCCCTAATCTGCCCCCAATGTCGCCGCTACCTTACCTAGACTTATTAACCCCTAATCTTCTGACCGGACCTCGCCGCCACTTTAATAAATGTATTAACCCCTAAACCGCCACACTCCCGCCTCGCAAACCCTATAATAAATAGTATTAACCCCTAATCTGCCCTCCCTAACATCAGCAACACCTAACTTCAAGTATTAACCCCTAATCTGCCAAACAGACCTCGCCGCTACTCTAATAAATGTATTAACCCCTAAATCTAAGTCTAACCCTAACACCCCCCTAAGTTAAATATAATTTTTATCTAACAAAATAAATTAAATATTGTTAACTAAAGTCTTCCTATTTAAAACTAAATACTTACCTGTAAAATAAACCCTAATATAACTACAATATAACAAATAATTATATTGTAGCTATTTTAGGATTTATATTTATTTTACAGGCAACTTTGTATTTATTTTAACTAGGTACAATAGCTATTAAATAGTTATTTACTATTTAATAGCTACCTAGTTAAAATAATTATAAAATTTCCTGTAAAATAAATCCTAACCTAAGTTACAATTAAACCTAACACTACACTATCAATAAATAAATTAAATCAATTAACTACAAGTACCTACAATTAAAGGGCCACTAAACCCAAAATCTTTCTTTCATGATTCAGATAGAGAATACAAATTTAAACAACATTACAATTTACTTCTATTATTTATTTTGCTTCATTTTTTAGATATCCTTAGTTGAAGAAAAAGCAATGCACATGGTGAGCCAATCACACGAGGCTTCTATGTGCAGCAACCAATCAGCAGCTACTGAGCATATCTAGATATGCTTTTCAGCAAAGAATATCAAGAGAATAAAACAAATTATATAATAGAAGTCAATTAGAAAGATGTTTAAAATTGCATTCTCTTTCTAAATCATGAAAGAAAAAAAGTGGGTTTTATGGCCCTTTAAATAAACTAAACTAAATTACAAAAAAAACAAACACTAAATTACAAAAAATAAAAAAAGATTACAAGAATTTTAAGCTAATTACACCTACTCTAAGCCCCCTAATAAAATAACAAAGCCCCCCAAAATAGAAAAATTCTCTACCCTAATCTAAATTAAAATAGTTAACAGCTCTATTACCTTACCAGCCCATAAAAGGGCTTTTTGCGGGGCATGCCCCAAAGAAATCAGCTCTTTTGCCTGTAAAAAAAACACAATACCACCCCCCAACATTACAACCCACCACCCACATACCCCTACTCTAACCCAAACTCCCCTTAAATAAACCTAACACTACCCCCCTGAAGATCTCCCTACCTTGTCTTCACCCAACCGGGCCGAACCCCTCATCCGATCCGGGCGATGTCTTTATCCAAGCGGCAGCAAAGTCTTCTTCCATCTGGCGGCATCTTCCATCAAGCGGCATCTTCCATCAAGCGGCATCTTCTTTCTTCGCTCCTCCGACGCGGAGCATCCATCCCGGCCGACGACTAACACTACCCCCCTGAAGATCTCCCTACCTTGAGTATTCTTCACTCAGCCGAGCAGCGATGGATTAAAAGAAGACATACGGAGTGGCAGAAGTCTTCATCCTATCCGGGCAGAAGAGGACATCCGGACTGGCAAACATCTTCATCCAAGCGGCATCTTCTATGTTCATCCATCCGATGAGGAGCGGCTCCATCTTCAAGACCTCCAGCGCGGAACATCCTCTTCTCCCGACGACTAGACAATGAATGAAGGTTCCTTTAAGTTACGTCATCCAAGATGGTGTCCCTCGAATTCCGATTGGCTGATAGGATTCTACCAGTCAATCGGAATTAAGGTAGGAAAAATCTGATTGACTGATTGAATCAGCCAATCAGATTCAAGTTCAATCGGATTGGCTGATCCATTCAGCCAATCAGATTGAGCTCGCATTCTATTGGCTGATCGGAACACTCTAAATTGGCCGCAAAACTCTAAATCTAGGCCATACTTACCAAAAACACACCCATCCACATATAGCAGATAGCCAAATCAGTACTGAAACAGTTATCAGTAGAGGTAATGGTATATGAGAGTATATCTTTGATCTGAAAAGGGAGGTATGAGATGAATCTCTACGACCGATAACAGAGAACCTATGAAAAAGACCCCTGTTAGGAAAATCATCGCATTCAATAGGTAATACTCTCTACGTCCCTCTGACATTCACTGTACTCTGAGAGGAATCAGGCTTGAAAATGCTGAGAAGCACATGTCAACGTAGAAATCTTAGCACAAACTTACTTCACCACCTCCATAGGAGGCAAAGTTTGTAAACTGAATTGTGGGTGTGGTGAGGGGTGTATTTATAGGCATTTTGAGGTTTGGGAAACCTTGCCCCTCCTGGTAGGATTGAATATCCCATACGTCACTAGCTCAATTACATGAAAGAAATCAGTTTTGTAGTATCTTCAATATAGGAAATAGTGAAAATGTTGTTTCACAGGAAAATAAAAAATACATTTGCTTGAAATAACTGTGGATCTTCCCTAAATAGGTTTTTAAATGTGAACAAATACAAAAAATATCAGTTATAGTATCTTCAATAAGTGAAATAGTAAAAAAAAAAATTCAAAAATATTTTTTTTAAAAGATGCGTTTATATGAAATAGCTGTGGATCTCCAAATATAGTCTTGTGCTCGAAAATAATTAAAAAATATACACCTGATTATTGCCACTAAAGGTTTTTTATCCTTACCGTGACATATGGAAGTCACAATTAATTTCAACTTTCCAATTTATTTGTAATATCACATTTTTATTTGAAATGTAACCCTTTAACAAGAGGGGCAAGATATCCATATCTGTTTTGTTTCAAATGCAAAACGCATAACCTATGATTTTTTTAGTTTTTTTTCTGACATCACTTGTATGTTTATTTTATTAGGGTTTAAACCAGTTTTATATTGTACTCTGCTCCAATACAAATATCTGCTTATCTTCCTATGGGCTCACATCCTCAACACTAGAGAATTAAAATGGAGTGTTACAAATTACCATTGAAGGTACTGTTTAGATAGCAAATATAAACAAATATTTAAATAAATAAATAAATAAAAAGTGATTTGGACTGGACGCAATCAAAAAATGTTTGCAACTGAACAAATACTGAATAGTAACAAAAAATTATCATGTGCTATCCTTGGCTTGCAAATGATGGATTATTAATTTTATTATTACTATTTAATTTACAACCTGAAAGCTAAATTCTAGGTTTAATAATTGTGGGCTTTTAACTTATTTCTTTTTTTAAATAATTCTATTAAAAGCAGTGTTTGTAGATCCCCAAGACTTATACCATTGGAAATGTTAGGCGATTACCTTTCCAATGGTGGGTCTTGGGGGTCTGTTGCTGCTTAGATCCCTGAGATACAGGTTTCTAAGCAGCATGCCCCCTTTCCCTATACTCTTTGTATTGACAATTTTAAATAATGTTGCGCGGTGACAACATCACGTCATTGTGCATGATGTCACCACATGTAATGGGAAGCCCCGGTGATGCCTGTCACTATGCAGGCCCGATCGCCGGGGTAGGAGCGGGTGAGGCCCCCCAGATTGCAAAAAAGGTAGTTGAGTGCTAATGACGGCTCTGAGCCGTCATTAGCACTCAGTGCAATTTAATATATATGCAATGGTAAAATAGATATAATAATAATAATAATAGAATAGTAATAATACATTTGTCACATCATTTTATGCCATATACAATCACACTGAATCTTCATATTTTTAGTCTTTTTATATCAGGTGTGGCTTTACACTTGTGTTCTAGTAAAATGTTAACAAAATGTGCAAATTTTAAAAATTGTAGCTCTAAAATGTCAAAATTTGAAATGATTACATGTTGCTGTAACCAAAGGCAGAACACAAGGAACATCTACATTCGCTTAATGAAATTGAATTTAAATGTTCCTTTGCTACAGGTGAAAAAGCTCACATCTAGCATAAAATACTTCATTTTAGCTCGCTGGAGAGCTGTTATTCCCAATCCTTTTCCCCCGAGCCCAGGGTGCGCTAATAGCAGGCTTAGCATGGCAGCTCTAAGGGACTTCACTAAAGGACCTTTTACTTTAGTGCAAGCCCTGAGAACCACTGCACTAAGCCTTCTATTAGGGGCGCTAAGCCTTCTATTAGGGGTGTGAAGCCTTCTATAAGGGGCGCTAAGCCTTCTATTAGGGGCGCTAAGCCTTCTATTAGCGGGTGTGAAGCCTTCTATAAGGGGCGCTAAGCCTTCTATTAGGGGCGCTAAGCCTTCTATTAGCGGGTGTGAAGCCTTCTATAAGGGGCGCTAAGCCTTCTATTAGGGGTGTGAAGAAGAGGATGGGGTTATTGTCACAGTTAGGATTGGCATGTCTCTAAGTGGATTAGTTTGTGGGGTTCTGCAAGATTTCAATGAGAAAACTGAACTGTTTTTAATTTTCCACTAGTTTCTGCGTCACTATAGTTAACATTTTATTGTTTTTAATCACTTTAAACTGTGTGAAATATAGAATAGTTTTCCTTAAAAAATTAATAAAAATGATATATATATATATTTATGTAATGCTTTTACAAGTCCGATGTACATAAAGGAAAGGAGAGAAATAAGGTGAACATAAATTAACATTATTGAAAGGATTATACCAGCTGTGGTTAGGAAATAATAAAGAGGTTGAGTAACAGAGATGCAAAAAAAATATATCTGTTGCAAATCTGGTGCAAGGGGGTAATATTTTGAAAAACATTGAAAAATATGAGAAGTCAACCAGAAATACCCTTAGTCCAGCACTAATCGTATACCAAAAAATTAATTTACCTCTGGTGGGAAGTGCATAACAGGAATATTTACAGACGAAAGTGGTTCGCACAAAATCAAAACACCTTTATTTAAGGTGATACACACATCAATGTATCATCTTCCTAAACCGGTAAATTACATAAACACCTCAATTTCTGACACCAAATAATAAAAAATAAATTACAACTGTGGTTCTGTCATAGTCCATACAAATGGTGAAGCAGGCTTCAATTTCTTCGCATGCACAATGTTATCAACAAAAATATTGCTGGTAAAGAAACCATGTTGAGAATATAGCTTAAGCTTGTCGGTTAGTAGCCAGGCAAATTAGAATAGTCACAAAATGCACAAGTTAATAGGACAAGATAGCCAGTCCGCTTTCAACAAATGGGAGACAGAGAACACAGCCAGTTGAGGTGGAGCGGTACTTCCCCTTTACCTTCACAGTGGTACAATTTTTAAAAGCTGACCTCGGTCATTAAGTCCAATTTTAGTATAAAGTAATACAGCCGCTTCCTCCGTTACAGAGATCCCTGTTATACAATACCCTGCTTCTCCGGATAGAATAGCGGCTCCATCTTGTAGCAAAAGACCAGGTCCCAAAGGTGAGCTGACACACTGACTCTGTCGTTCCTCCTAGCAGCCAGGGCTAGGGTACATCTTTCTTCTCGGGGGTAAACCGCTTCCGACCAAAGCAAACAAACGCCAAGCTCACGGAGCTCCTGTGGGCGTGAATTTCAAAGCAACACGTGTTTCACCCATACTATTCATTCTATTGGGCTTTGTCAGGCATATAAGTATATAAATTAACATTATAACATTATTGGTAATCAAAAAATCTTATTACATACTTTGAGATAACAGTAGATATGAAAGTAATGATTTTTTTGGGGGGGAAGGGATCGGGGTCTTTCTTTTTGTCTGAGTGTTGCATAAATATTACATAACATGGACCAGCACTACAAAAAATATAAGTTATTGTTTTGCCAATACAAACAATATAATAAGTACAAAAAAAAATAAATACACAAATACATAATATGCATAAATATTAATATACTACAATAAACATAACATTAGTTTTAAGATTTGTCTACAGACTTTGGCCTCTTTGGGGATGTGAATGATTGATTTGCCCTTTTGCTGTAGAACCAACAACATACTTGTAGACAATCATAGTGGTAGGTATTCTAGCGATGGATTCCATACAGCCTTTCAACACTCTTAGCACTTCATGTTGTTTCTCTATATAGCGCTGCGGAATCTGTTGGCGCTCTACAAATAACCGATAATAAAAGACACTTGCAAAAAACAAAACAAAACAAAAACAAACATGTATTGTTTTAAAGTCCAAATTTTTAAAGCCCAGAATCCCCTCTTTAAAGGGACAGTCAACACCAGAATTTTGTTGTTTTAAAAGATAGATAATCCCTTAATTGCCCTTTCCCCAGTTTTGCATAACCAACACAGTTATAATAATACACATTTTACCACTTTAATTACCTGGTATCTAAGCCTCTGCAGACTGCCCCCTTATTTCAGTTGTTTTGACAGACTTGCATTTTAGCCAATCAATGCTCACTCCTCGGTAAATTCACGTGCATGAGCTCAATGTTATCTATATGAAATACATGAACTAATGCCCTCTAGTGGTGAAAAACTGTCAAAATGCATTTAGATTAGATGCGGCCTTCAAGGTCTACGAAATTAGCTTATGAACCTCCTAGGTTTAGCTTTCAACTAAGAATACCCATAGAATAAAGCAAAATTGGTGATAAAACTAAATTGGAAAGTTGTTTAAAATGACATGCCCTATTTGAATCATGAAAGATTTTTTTGGACTTGACTGTCCCTTTAAAATAAATTTTAATAGAAAGAGGATCACTGTGGTTATGGTGATCATCTTGCATAAATACATGTGCACTTATTTGAGTAGAGGATCATGGAAGTACTTATGTGCACATCAAATTTATATAACTATACCCAAAGACCCTTATTTATATGAAGATTAGTGATGTTGTGAACCTAAAATTTTCGGTTCGCGAACCGCGGACTTGAACTTCCGGTATTGTTCGCGAACGCGCGAACCTCGCGAACCACCATTGAATTCAATAGGCAGGCGAACTTTAAAACCTACAAGGACTCTTTCTGGCCACAATAGTGATGGAAAAGTTGTTTCAAGGGTACTAACACCTGGACTGTTGCATGCTGGAGGGGGATCCCTGGCAAAACTCCCATGGAAAATTACATAGTTGATGCAGAGTCTGCTTTTAAGCCATAATGGGTCTAAATCAACTAACATTCCCAAAGTGGCTGTCTCAAAACATCCCGGACAGAAGATAGATTGATAGTGATAGATAGGATAGATAGATATACATAGATTGATAGTTAGATAGAATCGATAGAAGAGAAATAGATAGATTTGTTAGATATATAATTACCCTAATAAATTCTAATAATCAAACATGCGTTCTTGGACCCAACTAGCTTGTGTCAATTAGTACTTTTCTTAGCACTTTAATCCCTGTTCCCCCCCCCTATCGGGGGAGTTCTATATGGCCTGCCAGATTACCCTGAAAAATTATAATAATAAGACATGTGGTCTGCTACCTATTTTAACGAGGTTGTGTTTTAAGTACTACCATTCTTAGCACTTTAATCTCTGTAACTCCCCCTATTTGGTGAGGTCTATACGGCCTGGATGATTACCCATACAAAATATAATAATAAGACATCTGCTCTTGGTCTGCGACCCATGGTAACTATGTTGTGTTAATTAGTAATGTCCTTCACATTTTAATAGCTGTTACTCATACTCACCCTATCGGTGGAGGTCTATATGGCCTGCATGATTACCCTTACAAAATATAACAACCAAACATATGTTCTGGGACCCATGGTAAGTAGGCTGTGTTATGTAGTACTGTTCTTTGCATTTTCATACCTGTTACAACACCAAATGGTGACAGGTCTATCTGTCCTTCATGATTAGCTACACCCAAACCCAAAAAAAAGCCGAGTGGTCTTAGACTAACACCCATGGCTAACTCTGTTGTTTCAATTAGTACTATTCTTAGCACTTTCATCCCTGTTACGGGCGGTCTACATGGCCATCATGATTAGCCGAACAAAATACTACAATCCAACCTTTGCTCAGTCTTCATAGGCCCTTCATTGTCTGTATTTTGATAGTACAGTTCTTATTATTTTTATAGCTGATACAACACCGAATGTTGTCAGCTCTATATGGCCTGCATGATTAGCTGCACCCAATACAAAAATAAATCCAAGCAGTCTTGGATTAACACCCATGGCTAACTCTGTTGTTTCAAGTAGTACTATTCTTAGCACTTTCATCTCATCATCCCTGTTACTTCCAGGACTCTCGGTGGTGGTGGTCTACATGGCCATCATGATTAGCCTAGCCAAATACTACAATCCAACCTTGGCTCAGTCTTCCTAAGGCCCTTCATTGGCTGTATTTTGGTAGTACTGTTATTAATAGTTTAATAGCTGATACGACACCGATACGATACACACACGCCTGATAGAAAATACTATTAGATTACACTAGAAAAATGATTGAAATTATTTTTTTGGGGGGGAAATTAAAAAAAGGTTAAACACATATGAGTCGTGGCTCATAGACTAGGGAGGGCAGCAAGTAAACACAGTAGGCTCTCTATGTCAGCAAAACACACAGGCCGGATACAAAATTAGATTTGATTACACTAGCAAACAAATTTAAACTTTTTTTTTTTTTAAATAAAAATTAAGGTGAAAGAAAAATAGATATGAGTTCTGGGTGGCTGCCTGGCACAGACCAATTAACCAAAAGACTGAAAAAAAAAGAGGTATATTAATGCTGAGTGAGCCTGACAGACACAGGCATGATAGTAAATGTAATTAGATTACACTAGAAAAATATTTTTTTGTGTTTTTTTTTTAAATTAAAAATAATGTTATAAACAGATATTAACACTGCTGGCTGCTGGCTGGCACAGAGCAATGAACCAGAGTATATGCTGTGTGACACTGGCCTGATAGAAAATGAAAAAAAATTACACTAGAAAAATAATTATATTTTTGGGTTAGTTAAATTTAAACTAATGTTGTTAGGGAGATATCAGTGTTGGCCGTAGTCACAGCATATGCTGTGAGCCTTAAACACACAGCTGAAAGCCAGGCAAATGCTAATAAAAAAAAAAAAGAAATAAAAAAAAAAAACGGCACGAAATATAGCCCTAAAAAGGGCTTTTTGGGGTGCTGTGCTTGCAGCAGAGATGAGTGGAGTCCTTCTGGACTGTAAATACACTAGCCTAGCTATGTTTTTCCTATGAATGTCAGGAGCAAAAACATAACACGTCCTCTCATTAAAAAAGCAAGGTCGTTATGAGTCTAAAATGGCGGATTCCGAGTAGCTGGGAGTGTCTGTGAGGGAGTGTCTGATGTTGATTGGCTCTAATGTGTCAGGCGGCTGTGACATAAAGGGTCAAAGTTTCCACAATGATGACACATAGGGGCGGATCGAACATCGCCATGTGTTCGCCCACAAACGCGAACGCAAACAAGCTATGTTCGCTGTGAACCGTTCGCGGGCGAACAGTTCGGGACATCACTAATGAAGATAACCCCATTTTGTTTTAGAGTACTTGCATTTAATTATATATATTCTGTATATATATATATATATATATATATATATATATGCATATATATACAGGGAGTGCAGAATTATTAGGCAAATGAGTATTTTGACCACATCATCCTCTTTATGCATGTTGTCTTACTCCAAGCTGTATAGGCTCGAAAGCCTACTACCAATTAAGCATATTAGGTGATGTGCATCTCTGTAATGAGAAGGGGTGTGGTCTAATGACATCAACACCCTATATCAGGTGTGCATAATTATTAGGCAACTTCCTTTCCTTTGGCAAAATGGGTCAAAAGAAGGACTTGACAGGCTCAGAACAGTCAAAAATAGTGAGATATCTTGCAGAGGAATACAGCACTCTTAAAATTGCAAAGCTTCTGAAGCGTGATCATTGAACAATCAAGCGTTTCATTCAAAATAGTCAACAGGGTCGCAAGAAGCGTGTGGAAAAACCAAGGCGCAAAATAACTGCCCATGAACTGAGAAAAGTCAAGCGTGCAGCTGCCAAGATGCCACTTGCCACCAGTTTGGCCATATTTCAGAGCTGCAACATCACTGGAGTTTTATGGACTGATGAAATGAGAGTGAGTCTTGATGGGCCAGATGGATGGGCCCGTGGCTGGATTGGTAAAGGGCAGAGAGCTCCAGTCCGACTCAGACGCCAGCAAGGTGGAGGTGGAGTACTGGTTTGGGCTGGTATCATCAAAGATGAGCTTGTGGGGCCTTTTCGGGTTGAGGATGGAGTCAAGCTCAACTCCCAGTCCTACTGCCAGTTTCTGGAAGACACCTTCTTCAAGCAGTGGTACAGGAAGAAGTCTGCATCCTTCAAGAAAAACATGATTTTCATGCAGGACAATGCTCCATCACACGCGTCCAAGTACTCCACAGCGTGGCTGGCAAGAAAGGGTATAAAAGAAGAAAATCTAATGACATGGCCTCCTTTTTCACCTGATCTGAACCCCATTGAGAACCTGTGGTCCATCATCAAATGTGAGATTTACAAGGAGGGAAAACAGTACACCTCTCTGAACAGTGTCTGGGAGGCTGTGGTTGCTGCTGCACGCAATGTTGATGGTGAACAGATCAAAACACTGACAGAATCCATGGATGGCAGGCTTTTGAGTGTCCTTGCAAAGAAAGGTGGCTATATTGGTCACTGATTTGTTTTTGTTTTGTTTTTGAATGTCAGAAATGTATATTTGTGAATGTTGAGATGTTATATTGGTTTCACTGGTAAAAATAAATAATTGAAATGGGTATATATTTGTTTTTTGTTAAGTTGCCTAATAATTATGCACAGTAATAGTCACCTGCACACACAGATATCCCCCTAAAATAGCTATAACTAAAAACAAACTAAAAACTACTTCCAAAACTATTCAGCTTTGATATTAATGAGTTTTTTGGGTTCATTGAGAACATGGTTGTTGTTCAATAATAAAATTAATCCTCAAAAATACAACTTGCCTAATAATTCTGCACTCCCTGTATATATATATATATATATATATATATATATATATATACAGTGTATATATATATATATATGTATATACAGTATATATATATATATATATATATATATATATATATATATATATATTGTATATATATATATATATATATATATAAAATAATGTAAAAGTTTGAATCTGGCGGTTCTGCAGGAAAAAATATAATGGGCTAGATTAAAAGTTGCACTGTATTTTTTTTTACGTTCTCAATGGAGAAAAAACTCTGCTAGACAAACTTTTTGGGCTAGTCGGGTTGCGCTGTTATTACAAGTTAAAAAAAAAATATTTTGCGCAATCGGTAACTAGATTAGCGCAAAAATATCAACTTACAATATTGTGTGCGTGTTCACGTATTCCCCCATAGAAGTCAATAGAGAAAAAAAGTAGAAAAAGAACTAACACCCACTCTCTCGAGTATACACCATCATATATTCTCATTAGCGCAAATCCGACATGTAATTATAAATATTTCATATTAAAATGTTCTTTAACATTTTTGTTTGCAACATGCATATACCCAATCGCATACTGTTATATACGCAAACATGATCATATACTGTAATGTGCTCAAACACAACAGTAAAAAATTAAAATTATGTATACATATATAGTAATGTTTTTATATGTGTATACAGTATATGTATGTAAATACATTTATACACAAATAAATAAATATATATATATATACACCCACACACATACACACACACATATATATATATATATATATATATATATATATATATAGTATATACTGTATATACATATATACATATCCATCTTTAGACATGTATATGTATGTATCTCAACGTTAAAGCCCTTTGTCTGCCTTTTTTTTTTTCAAACACCCGAGATCTCTTATCTTGGAGCCCTTATAACTTTTGAATGCAATTTTATTTTTTTAATAATTTTTATTAGACATTGTTATTATGAATGTAACTGTACTTTGTAATGTATTTTTGAAGTGTTTTGTGCAACTTTTTATTTTCAGAAAACAGCTAACCACAGCTCTGAGATTGCGTTAAGGATTGAAGCGTTGAAACTTGTAATATCAGCGTAATTAAAATGGGTGACAAAAACACAATATAGCTTGCGTTAAACCGTTTGTTCCCTCACTTCTAATCTAGCCAAATATGTTTCAGTTTCTCACCAGATAAATTACCTACGGTAATACTTAAAATTATATAAAACCCACATTTTTTCTTTCATGATTTAGAGAGAATACAAATGTTAACGGCTTTTTAATTTACTTCTAGTTTTCTAATTTGTTCCATTCTCGTTAAATCCTCTCTTAAAAAAAAACCTAAGTAGGCTCAGGAGCTGCTTATTGGTGGATGCACATCTATGGCTCTTGTTATTGGCTTACCCATGCGCATTGCCATTTCTTCAACAAATGATATAAAGAAAATGAAACCATTTTAGTAATAGAAATGCAATTGGAAAGTTGTTAAAAATTGTATTCTCTATCTGAACCATGAAAGAAAAATTTGGGGTTTCATGTCCCATTTAAATACGAGCAGCATCTAAAACTGTAAAACTGCTCAGTGCAGGGGTGTGATACAGCTAAGCATTTAAGGAGTTAAGTAGTAGTTATTAAATTAGCTTTTATTAATTTGTAAAATATCTTTCTGCTTGTCCCAGATAAATACTGTCACTTACCTAATTGCTTTGAAAAAAAATATTTTCTTTAAATTTGTTATTGTACCACTTTTGTAAATGACAGTGGAGAGCCCTCTAGTGGGCCAGTAGCAACATTAAGAGATAACCAATTTGAAGCCTGGAGTGTGCTAAGTTGTGTTGTTACAATGTTGCATGTTTGGAGGCGGGTGTTTGTGCTTACCTTTATAGGGTCCTGCAGCAGTCATACTGGCCTCTTACTGTTCCAGACTTCAAGGAGAAAGTTTCTTTGTGACCTTAGAAGCATGTGGACGATGGATAGAGCCAGGAGGAAGTCGATGCCACCAAAGAGATATCGGGAGGTAGTGGAGTTGTCAGCCAAGGAGGGGATCCACATTTAGATGAGGTGGTATCTCCCACAACCCAAAAAAAACCCTCCAGTAGATCATTTAATAGGGGCAGGAGGGTGGTGAGTGCAAATGTGGGCCCAACAGGCCAGGATAGGGGATATCAGGCAGGTTGGGACAGCCGAGGTAGGCCAAGGGCCTAATGTGGTCCTCCAGCAGGTAGTTAGCACCCTTACTAAGCACACTAGCACAGACCCACTGTTACACCATCCTCCGCCCCCTCCCCCGCCCCTCCTCCTTCTGCAGCTAGGGAACTTGTGAGGCCAACAAGCACAGCAGAGGCCAGTAAAGGATAGTTGGGGCATGGAGGGGGGGTCAAGACGAAGCCGTTGCCTGCCTTACCCCCGGCAGCCATGGCGGCTGTCTTGGCCCTTGTGCAGTCCCTGGCCATGATAATGAGCCCGGAGGGGATGGTGCAGGGTCAAGATGGCCCAAGGTCCAGGGGCAGGCGTTGCGGCTCATCGTGGCCATGTTCCCCTGCAAGCCCTTTGTTTGAGGTAAGCCACACCCCCTTGCATTTCACGTCTTGTGCGACTTCCCCCTCTGGCTCATCGAGCGGGGAGGAGCGTGGCCACCATGTTGGGGGGAGGAGCTTGCCTCACGCACTAGGCCCACAAGACCAGAGCACTCCAGGTAGTTTGGGGAGTCTCCGGGTCACGGATGGGGCACAAAAGGGCAGGGGTAGTGCGAGTAGGGCTGCGGGGGCGGCATCAGCAGCCGGATAGCAGCACTTGGCACCAGGAGGGGGTTGCATATGGGAAAAGGAGGCAAGTCCGGTGATGGCTATGAGTGAGGCTGGGGGGCATGAATGGCGTGCCTGAGTGAGAGAGGTTCTGGGAGCCACGGGTATGTCAATGAGCGGATGGTTGCAGGAGATGTCATGTGAGATGCGGGGGCGCCCCCACACAGCGTCAGTTGACATGGGGTGTATGGGCCCAGGTGCAAGTGGGGATTATGCACAGCAAGGGATGATGAATGCAGGGATAATGCATTATGGTGTGTCTGGTACACAGGATAGCCCGGTGGGGCACAGTGCACATGGGGGTCACGTATTGGCAGGGCCTACATTGCAATTGGATTTGAATGTTAATGCACAGCAATTGGGAGTGACTGAGGAAATTATAAGGAGGGTGGTGGAAGCTGCCCTATTTGAGAGTAAAAGGCCGCAGCCCCCTTCTGGGTTATATGTGCACGCCTGGGAGGGGCAAGAGGAAATGATTAGAAGAGCAGTATGAATGAAGGGCGGAGGCAGGGTACAGTGAATGTGAGTGACCCCTCTGAGGCCTCATTTGCGGCACAGAGTACTCCCCAATCTGTTTTATCCCCACAGATACGAGAAAGAGGAGCATCGGCTATGACAGTGGGGCCGTCTAGAGCGTTGGTGGTTGCTGGACCCAGTAGAGAGCAGCCGGAGGACAGTGTAACAGCACCGCAGACCGAGAAAGAGGGAGCACAGGACCGGGTGGCCGCAAACAGTGAGTACTGCGCACCAAACATCACACACGCTGACACGGGGTCATCTACTAGCGATTCAGGTTCAGAGAGCAGGAAGGATCTGGGGCTAGTAGGTAAAGGGCAACAACAGATGTTTAGGTGGATTAAGATGTCAGCGGGCCATTCAAAAACCAAATTAGAAGTTACAGGGTTAGTGGAGGTCGCTGCAGGGGCTGCTGTGGTAGGTAACGTAGGTCAACCACAAGGCCAGGTGTCTAGAAAGGTAGCAGCCCAGGGGGATACATATCCCTGCTTGGTTCACTCCTTGCACAGTCACCTCAAGGCGAAAATTACAAAGAAGATTCATGAAGAGCCCTACGTGAATGTATTTGAACTGTCGTTAGATGCTTACAGGGCTAAGGAAAGGGTGGCCAATGGCACTTGCCCTAAGACAGCTTGCAGGCCAGAGACTTATGTGGAATGGCAGAGGTGCTTCAAGGTCCTGGTGGCATGCTATGTGGACAAATGGCCACTGCAGGGGCACAACCTATTATGGATATCCACAATAGATTTAAAAAAAATCTGGAAAAGGCATGGCATGATTATGACATGGCCTTCCGCAGGAAGATGGTGGGAAACCCATTACTGCATTTTGGAACTCAGGACATGCACCTGTGGTCTAAATTGGGACTGGAGGGGGTGTCTCCTCCACCTGTGATGGTGCGCCAGGGGGCTGCACGTCCTGGCCTTTGCCAGAAGAGGCGAGGCAGGGAGTGCTGGAAATATCAGGATCAGCATTGTGACAGGGGGAGTAACTGTTATTTTTGGCACATCTGCAAACATTAGATCTGCAACAGCTCGCTAGCTCTCTCAAACCTCTCCTCTCATTATCACCTCCTTTTCCTGCCCTGACCAATCTATCTGCCAGTATAACTCCACCCTTACAATGGTAATCTGGCCCCTCCAACCGTAGCTCTGAAACCACACTCTCATCCTCAGCCCTGGCATACTCCTCTGACATGGTACCTACGCAGATCTTCCTGTACTGCTAAGATTTTGCCATCCACTTCAATAACAACATTGACTACATCAGAAATGAAATCAGCTCTCAACACACTACCAATCTCTAACCCCCTCAAAAGCTCACAATCATAACAAAACCCAAATATCCAAAAATGCAGCTCTTTTGCCCCTGTTAATGAGGATTAAGTATCTGCCCTTATACTGTCCTCCCACCTCACTACCTGTCCCCTTGACCCCATCCCCTCACAGCTACTCCCCTCTTTCTCTTCTACCCTCACCCCCATAATTCCACACATTTTCAACCTCTCCTTCAGCACTGGTATATTTCCCTCATCTCTAAAACATGCACTGGTCACACCTATCCTCAAAAAACCTTCCCTCAATCCAACCTCTCCATCCAACTACCGCCCTATTTCCCTACTCCCTCTTGCCTCAAAGCTCCTCGAAAAGCTAGTATACGCACGTCTATCCCATTTCCTTACACTAAACTCTCTTTTTGACCCACTGCAATCTGGATTTCGTCCCCATCACTCTACAGAGACAGCAATTGTCAAGGTTACCAACGACCTACTTACAGAAAAATCCAAAGGCTACTTCTCTCTGCTTATCCTCCTTGACCTGTCTGCAGCCTTTGACACTGTTAACCATCCTCTTCTGCTCCAAACCCTCCAATCCTTTGGCATCTGTGACACAGCTCTCTTGTGGTTCTCTTCCTATCCGACTAACCGTACATTTAGTGTAGCCTTCTCCAGAGCATCCTCTGCCCCGTTACCACTTTCTGTTGAGGTACCTCAAGGCTCTGTCCTCGGTCCCCTTCTCTTTTCAATCTACACATCATCATTAGGTTCCTTAATAAAATCCCATGGGTTTCAATATCATTTGAATGCTGATGACACCCAAATCTACCTCTCTGCACCAGACCTTCCTCCTTCCTTACTAACCCATGTCACTAACTGTCTTTCTCATATATCATCTTGGATGTCCTATCACTACCTTAAGCTAAATCTCTCCAAAACTGAACTCCTTATTTTTCCCCCTTCTTCCAATGTCTCCACCCCCAAAATTTCTATAACTGTTGATAATTCCATCATTACTCCTACCCTGCATGCCCGATGTCTTGGGGTCACACTTGACTCAGATCTTTCCTTCACTCCTCACATTCAGTCCTTGGCTAAAGCCTGCTGCTTCCACCTTAAAAACACCTCTAAAATTAGACATTTCCTTACACAAGGTACAACTAAGATTTTAATCCAATCTCTCATCCTTTCCCGCATCGACTACTGCAACTCCGTCCTCTCTAATCTACCTAGCTGCCACATAGCTCCTTTACAATCCATTATGAATGCCCCTGCCAGGCTCATCTTCCTTACACGTCGCTCTTCATCTGCTGCACCTCTCTGCCAATCCCTTAACTGGCTTCCTCTTGCCTCTAGGATTATACACAAAATCCTCACTCTGACATACAAAGCTCTCAACTGCACTGCTCCCCCCTACATTTCAGAACTTGTCTCCAGATACTCTCCCTCCCGTCCCCTTTGATCAGCTCAGGATCTCCTCCTCTCCTCCTCTCTTGTTACTTCCTCACATTCCCATTTACAGGACTTTTCCAGACTGGCCCCCATCTTGTGGAACTCCCTGCCTCGCTCCACAAGACTTTCCCCTAGTTTTAGCAGCTTCAAGCACTCCCTAAAAACTCTACTATTCAGGGATGCTTACAACCAACACTAACCTTTCCTAACTCCATTGCTTTCCCCTTGAACCCATTAGAATGTAAGCCTATGAGCCCAGCTGTTTGCAGATCGCCTTCATAAGAGCCAACTGCAACAGTGGAACTCTCAGCAGGGCCCTCTACCCACTTGATCCCTACAAAAGCTATCCTGTATACCGACTATGTTTACAGCGCTGCGGAATCTGTTGGCGCTCTACAAATACCTCATAATAATAATAATAATACATTGTAGCGGACCCCACCTGGGAATTGAGTGTAACAAGAAGAAGGAGAAGGGGCCTGAAATGCCCATCTCCAGGCCGGGAGCTGGTGTCAAGGGCACCAACCCAACTTAGGCCGGCGGCCATGGGGCCATAACTAGCACATTACCCTGACCAGGGTGCGGCAAGGTTACTTCAGTCAGGGTTGGAAGAGGGTTTTATGATTCCAGTGCTAGGCCAGGTGGTGGGGTTGTCGGTTCATCGCAATTTAAAAATGGCTTATAAATTCCCCCAAGTAGTCAGGGATAATTTGGCGAAAGAAGTGGCATTTTTTCTTCGTATAGGTATAGAAGTTTAAGCACTTTAAAAGAAGAATTTTTTGGGAAACCACAGTATTTTCTCCCCAACGTTTGCTTCGGCTCTTAATTCAACTTAGAGGATTCACTATTAGGGGAAACCACTTCATTTAACATTTTATTTTTTATCATTATTTTCTATTTTTCACTTTTTATTGGCTCATTGGATTTTTTCATTTTTATTTTCACTTTTTTCACCTATAACACCACTTACCTTTTTTATATTTTTTAGAATTTTTGTATTGTACTTTTAACTTTTTTGTGAGGAACTTAATATCCCCAAAAGGAATCACAATTTTTTTCCAATTCTTTACCAATTTTTTTTCAGCTTTTTCAGCACTGTTTTTTCAGCACTTCCTATTGGACTAAAAAGACACTTCACAATCGGATTTACTAAGTAGAAACATTTTTAGGACATTACCTAACCACTTGGACTTTATTTTCATTTGTATTTGTATCTGTATCTGTTTTTATTTGAGAGGGTTTTAAGACATAACACTAATACTGTTTTTCCCTTTTTGTTTTTTTTAACTTATTTTTAACTTATCAGATTTTTATGTAATATGGATCCATGATATTAGATTATATATGTTATTTAATAAATGCATAAACTTTCTTGTAAGTTACTTTCCTTTGCCTTGTGACTTAAAGGCGCTCCTTGTACATTAGCTGTTTTAACATCCCCCCTTAGGGTTAGCTAAATAGCACAAAACAATGCACAAACAGCACCTTAAGTTCCCAAATTCCCTTTTTCAACTCAGGGTTAGTGGTGACCGGTGGGGTAGAGGAGACTGCCTTCCTCTCAGTGTTCCAACAAAAAGAGTGTCCACAGCACCAAATAAATGAAAAGAGGTTTATTCTGGTACAAACATTAAAACATGCAACGTTTCGGGATCCATTCCCTTAATCATGCATAGATACAACAGGTGTGTGCACAGGGTTAGCTAGGAAGCCTTACCTAAAGGAGCTACAAGGAATACAATTTGTCAAGCGATGTGAGACACATTTTTTTCAACACGCATTGGGCAGGGTGGCTGGCCCATTTGAGGCCCTACCTTTTGCGGACCTAGTGGTCTCGCCTTTGTGCATAGTGCCAAAAAAGGAGTTGGGAAAGTTCAGATTGATTCACCACTTGTCATTCCGAAAAGGAGCGTCAGTTAATGATGCCATTGATCCAGAGCTGAGCTTGGTGCACTACCAGTCTTTCAATGAAGCATTGGCGCTAGTGAGAGCTAACGGTCTGGGTGCGCTGATGGCGAAGCTGGATAACAAATCAGCATTCTGGCTTCTGCCCCTTCACCCATCCTACTTTCGGTTGATAGGAATGAAGTTTGAGGGGGCATACTATGTGGACAGATGCCTATCCATGGGGCGCTCATTATCCTGTTCTCTCTTTGAGTGCTTCAGCTTGTTCCTTTACTGGGTGGTGCAGAAGGTGTCTAGGAGTGGAGCTTTGGCCCATTACCTAGATTACTTTTTGCTAGTGGGGAAAGTGGGGTCTGCAGAGTGCGAAAGGCTAATGGGGGTAATGCAGGACATGATGGTAAAATTTGGGGTGCCACTTGCGGCCTTGCACCTGTCTCACCTTTTTAAGTATAGAGGTAGACACTGTTCAATCAGTGTGCAGGTTGCCACAGGACAAGGTGGCATGCCTATTGCAGGTGGTGCAAAAAGTGTGAGAGGAGGACTGGGTCTCCATTAAGGATATTCAGTCCTTGCTGGGCCTCCTCAACTTTGTGGGGAGGGCCATCCCGATGGGTAGGGTGTTTAACCATCATTTGGAAAGTCAGTTGAAGGGGCCCAGTGGTCAGCCTAAGTGGATTAGGGTCACTACTGAGCTGAGGGAAGACTTGGGTGTTTGGGAAAGATTTCTGGTCCACTTTAACGGAGTCTGTATCTGGAGGGCACCGCCCATTTCAAATCAGACCTTGTATCTATTCACAGATGCGGTGGTTAGGTTTGGTTATGGGGCATACCTCAACGGAGAATGAAGCACGGCTCCATGGCCTGCAGACTGGATAGCTGACATAGCTGGAGCTTTTCCCAATTATAGTTGCCGTGGAAATTTGGGGGCAGCGGCTAGCAAATAGGTTAGTGGTGTTCTGGACAGACAATATGAGTGTGGTTTACGCCATAAACAGATTGTCTGCCTCCTTGCCGGGGGTAGTGACATACTTACAGCAGTTGGTGTTACACTGCTTGCAGCTTAACATTTGCTTCACCGCCAGACACATCCCGGGAGTGCATAACGTGATCGTGGATGCACTCTCTAGATTTAATTGGGAGAAGTTTAGGAGACCAGCACCCAGGGTAGCAGCAGAGGGATTAACATACTCTTCTTTTCTTTGGCAGCTGATACAGGTTGGGAATCCATCCTTCCCCTAGTTCGGGCATCTGTGGCGCTGAGGACCTAAACAGCATACAAGGGCCATTGGAAAACGTTGGGAGTCATTTTGTTGCCAGAGAGGGTTCCAGGTGCAGCAGGCATCGCAGGAACAGATGTTTGATTGGTTGGCAGCTTTGAGACAGGAAGGGATCACCAGATTGGGAGTGGGGAGTAGATTGGCTGTAGTAGCTTTCTTTAACAGAGCGTTAGGGAATACGAATCACTCTAAATCATTTCTGGTCCGGCAGGTCTTGAAGGGTTGGGGTAGGCTGGACTCTCACCCAAAGAATCAGAGGGAGCCAATCACACCACTTCATCTGAGGCAGCTGGTGTTGGAGTTGGGGTCAGTTTGTTCCCTCAGAGTACTAAGAGTTGCTCTTCCATACAGCGTTCGCATTAGATTTTGTAGGGGCACTATGATTGGGTGAATTGGTGGCGTCATCCAGAGCCATGGGGGATACAAGCGAGTCCTCAGAGGAAAGGCTATTTCTGCTAGTACCTAGGTCAAAGACTGACCAAGAAGGGTGACTTGGTTGTCCCTGGCAAGACACAAATTCCAGGAGTGTTGTCCGGTGCAATGCATAGGGGAATTTAACAAACTGAGGCCCGATGGCTGTAACCAATACTTTATGCAGGAGAACGGAAGCTCATTGTCCTTTTTCCAGTTCCGCAGGGTGCTTGCAAGAGCAGCAGAAAGGATGGGGTTAGACCCAGCGAGAATAGCTCCACATTCCTTTTGTATAGGAGCAGCTACTAGTGTGGCTGCATGGGGGCTTCTACATCTGAGATCAAACGAATAGGGCGTTGGAAGTCCGGGAGTTATAGAACATACATCAGGCCAACGCACAATGTATATATAAAAAAAAACAGAGTGGGTAGGAAAACTTGTAACAGTTGGGGGTTAACGTTTAAGCACTAGGCAGGGAATGGACAGTCGGGGACTGTCATCTGATGGCGGGCAAAAGGTGTTAATGTGGTTAATCATGTTTTGCCAGGTACGTTAGATGTGAATTCCCCTCCAGTTTGGGTGTGGATAATAGGGCATTCGTTTATCCCCTGGGCGTCCATCAGGGCACTGCATTCCCCAGAAGGTCAGCATCTTGGATTTCCAACATCCAGGGCCAATTTTCTATGGTTGGGGCGTAACATGGGAGGAACCGCCAGCCGTTCTGTAAGGAGCGCACAGGAGTAGGGGGCAACCTCACATTATTGTGCTACACTTAGGGGCGAACGACTTGGGATCCTTACCAGCTTTGGATCTCATTAGGAGGATGGCGGCCGATCTGAAGTAGGTGCATGATTGGCTCCGTGATGTGTGGCTAGGGTGGTCCAATGTGGTTGCTCGGCTGCACTGGAGGTATATAGTGACCCAGAAGGCAGCCTACAACATTAGGAAAAAAGTTTATAGGGAGCTGGGAAGAACGGTCACGGCCCTGGGGGGGCTTTGTTATCAGGCACGATATGATTACAGCCAACAAAAAGGACCTCTATCGCCCTGATGGCGTCCACCTAACGGACGTTGGGTTGGATTTGTTTATGAAGGACATCAGGAGTGCACTGTTAAGGATAATATAAAAAAAAGAGAAAATATAACATTTGTTCTTGTAACTTCGATAGTGGTTAAAACATTTTTTTTTAACTTGTTTAGGTTTAGTGTAATAAGTACTTGTTGGTTGAGGTGGTGGTAAGAGTAATTTGATCCTTGCTCTTGTGGCGGGTGGGCAAAGCCCTAGAAGCGGGCACGGAGAGAGAAGAGTGATGGTCTAGAAAAAGGGATGGGATACGCCCACTAGCTACCGGCATGGGGTCCTCTCCCTTGCAGATGCAGACCGAAGATCTCTACACATCACAGCTCTCTCTCTGCGCCATTGAGCATGAACAGCCGAGTGTTGCGCTGCAAACACCGAAAGGAGCCTTGTCCGTCTGTCGGTAGGGGTTAGGTTAGGGTTAGATACCGCCACCAGTTATGATGAACTTGATTTCAAGTTTGGTTATGTTATATTGAAAAAGTGCCTAATAAATAATATTAGCTATAATTTAATCGTTTATTGAATAAACATGACCGTGACCGGTCTTTCTCTCAACCAAGTTGTCTTGTTTTATTTCTCTAAAGTTTAGTATTAGAATACGGAGGACGTATTAGGGGGTTTATCTCTTACTATCCTTTTGTTTTTGTTTGTTAGATGTGACAATTATTCATCTTTTTTCCAACATACCACCGAAAATGTAATATTACCTACATAATGGAGCTAAGTTAATAATGACATATTTTAAACGTGTTTCTTTTGCATTACCTAAAAAGGTAAAGTAAATACAAATTTCAATGGTCTGTGTAAAAGGAATTTGTATAAAAGGTACTTTTATGAAAGAAAAGTTCTCAAAAACTTTATTTTAAATTCCCTGTTTTTTAAGGGCACATTCTATGCACTTTACACACTTTTAATGGATATACTTTTTTGGATTTGTGGTATTAAAAACTGGACAAATGTAAACAGTAGCCATTAGCTACTCGAAGAGTTAAAAAAAAGTTAATACTGGAAATAAATCAATTGTCATTGATTTATATTATTTTCATATAAATACTAAAATGAAAAGCTAATATTTATTTATGTATTGTATTTGTTAAAATATTTGAAAATAAACTTTTTTTTAAGACTTAAAGGCACATTCAAGTAAAAATGTAACTTTTATGTTTCAGATAGGGTATGCAGTTTTAAACAACTTTTCAATTTACTTTTATTATCAAATCTTCGTACTCTTGGTATTCTTTGTTAAAAAAGCTAAACCCAGGTAGGCTCATATGCTTAAAGTGAATGTCAATTTTCAGCAATGGGTGCCCGGTTTTTAAAAATACTTTTAAAAAAAGGGGCACTTACATTGATGAAAATTTACATTGCACCGGATTTGTAGAAATACCTTTTACTTCTGCAAAGCCAGATCGATGATCCCCCGCCTTCTTCTTCCTGCTGTACAACCAAAGCAATGACGAAACTGGCTTCCTCCAATCACAGCCGGGCATCACGAGATGGACGCTCTGGGGTGCAAGCCATGATTAGAGGAAGCCGGTTTTGTCATTTCTGACGTCAGTACAGAGGAACTGAGGCTGGGATCGGCGATCCGGCTTTGCAGAAGTAAAAGGTAAGTATTTCTACAAATCCGGTGCAATGTAAATTTTCATCAATGAAAGTGCCCCTGTTTTTAAAAGTATTTTGACATTCACTTTAAAGTCTGTCTCTTAAAGGCTCTTAAAGGCTGTCTCTTATCTAAGAGCATTTTTTTTTTTAAATCAAAGTTTTTTATTAAGGTATTAGATGATACAATATTCATAATGCAATGACATGGATACTCTCAACAATATGACAATAAACCTTTTTGAAAATCAAAAAGAAAAAATACCAGAGTATCTTCACAAGTAACCAATCTCATTTCAAAAACCAGACTCCAGAAATTTGTCAAACGTCAATTAGCTTGGATTATATCTAAACATTGAAAATAATTATGATAACAATTCTTAGAGCACACATGTCAAACCAAAATTCTAATGTGACATATACATATGCATCACTGCTCTTAGATTTTTATTAGATTTATCGAGATTACTGTGATACCTCTTTATCAGGGTATACTGCCAAATAGAATGATATTTTAAACTGAACTACTTAGATTAATAATAAACTATCTTGAATGAGAGGTACAATACTTTACTATAGTTTATGGAACTCTATATGATATATTAAGTAAAATAGTAAAGTAATAATGACATATAATGTTAAGTAGGTACTGTATGTATTTGATATTTAATCCTGCAATTTATAGTATAAGAGAAATAAAAAATAATATTTATTAAGCTTGAAGAATTGAATGTGGACATATAAGGTGGAATTGGATGCCCATATGAAAACACTATTATATAGCGAGGCTTAAGTCTAATATTATGTGAGAGCTAGTGACAATTAAAAAAAGGTAGGCCACTCGCCATGTTCAGAGCCGAGGATATATGTTGGGTTTACTATATTAAATTCTACATTTACTTATGTCTATGTGGTAGGGGTATAGACACTAGACAACCAGTGCTATGTAGCGATTTGAAGGCACCAAAGGATGCATTTAAACCCTCCTCTTCATTCACTTAAATGGAAATTAGGACTATAAACCTAGTAGTTATTTCATGTAGGAGGCCATGAGATAGCCTTGACCCCGAGGACAATCCAGCCCTCCAATCAGAATATTTAGTACCTATTGGGCTTCTCTGACACAGAACTAGTCAAGGCCCACCGTCTCGGCCGCCGACAGCAGGATCCACCAGTGTAGGTATATGAACATGTAACCTATATCCTAAATAAGACCAGTGCTAAAGAATCAAGATGAAAATACTTATTATGAGGGATCTGGTTCTCCCAGGGGACAGGCCAACAATCGTTGGGTCATCTATAACTCCCTTGAGAAGAAAATTAAAGTATCCATGTATATGTTTGCTAAACTGGAATATACAACAACAACAAAAAAGTACTGAGTCATAAAATAAAGCATTCAATAGCAAAAAGCTAAGGGCCTTGACCTAAGCGGCCCTAATATAATTGTGCCTTTAAGGAAGTGCTCCACACTCAATATGTACACGATGACTGAGTGGCATTAAACTATGAGGGACTTTTAACATAGATCCTATTTAACTAATTTATGATTATTGAAACATTAAACCTTGTTTTTTTTTTTGCAAAAAGATTTTTATTGAGAAAAATAAATGCAAACATGTGAATGATCAATATCCGCACAGGGATAACATTAATTCCAATATACACAGTTTCTTTTGTTTTCAAGAGTAACTTCAGTTATTGTCAGATAAAAGGAAAAAAAAAAAAACAAGAGGAAAAGAACATTCAGTCAATGGTACATTATAGCAGACAATTACAGTGGGGTCGTGACCCCATTACCTTATCTTCGCGGGAAAAAGGTTAAGAACTTAAGCTTAATGACCAATAAGACATTAATAGAAGCAAGACCTGAAGTTACAAGGGTGATTTCTCTTTTTCTGATAATTATTACTGATGTGCAGGAATTGGCAATATCTCATGACTCGTAGAAGGGGTGTATGGAAGGTACAAAAAAAAAAAAAAAAGGTACAACAAAAAAAAAAAAAAAAAAAAAAGGGAGGGGGAGGGAGGGGAGAGGGGGAGAGAGGAAGGAAGAAGGAGGAAATGGGGAGAGAGTGATAGTAGGGAAGAAAGGAAAGTAAAAGTTTTGGGGGAAGAGATAAGGGGAGAGGTATCTAAGGAGGAAGATTAGATTTCTGAGGGGGTAATTTGCTCTACCCAGGGGCGCCATATATCAAGGTAAGTGTCAGTCGAGTCTATGGCTGCATATGCGAAGGATTCCATCTTGTGTATGAATGAAGCAGTGGCCATGTCCTGTCTGATGGATGGAGGGGATCTCTGCTTCCAGGCCTTCGCAATCTCTAGTTTGGTGGACATTAATAAATATATCGTTAGATATTTTTGTGGGGTAGTGAGCGGAGGGAACTCTAAATGTAAAATACATGTCTGGGGGCTTAGTGGGTAGGTAATGCCTAGTCGCCCAAGTATGTTGAAGAGTTGGGACCAAAGGGGAGTAATAAGTGGGCAGGACCACCATATGTGACTCTGTGTGCCTAGATGACCGCAGCCTCTCCAGCAGATAGGTGGATGGGTAGGGTATATCTTGTGGAGAGTAACTGGGACTAGGTGCCAACGTACTGTTATTTTGAAGTGTAGTTCCCACAGGGTGGCACAGTGCAGAATTTTCCTAGTGATTAAAATTTCCCTATGCCAGGTATTGTTACAGTTACCCTTAGTCTCGCTGAGAGATGGACCGCTTAGTAGCCTGGATTCCTATTGCTGAAGAGGGGAGAAACTGCTTTCCATAGTATTCTATATGAGTCTCGCAAATGTAGAATAATCCCCCTTAGCTGTAGTACAGCTAGGATACCCTTCTGCCCACAAAAACGAGTCAACGCTGCGATTGAGGGACAACCAAGAACTGAGGACTGGGATGCCCAGCCTGCTTTTTATTTAGGTTACATGCACACAGGGCACTCCCAGGGGGGGAAGCATAAAATCCCCCATCACACATTTAGACAAAGCCCTTGGACAGGCCGCCGCAGATAACAAGTACACACAAGAAAACAATTGAGTCCTTCTTATCACCTAGCAGTGAATGCTTATCACAAACTTAATTACAGTACACAATATGCTAGGAAACCTGCCTCAGAAAATAGTTTTCTCAAAACTGAACAGAGTTAACCCTTTATGAAATGATACTTGTTACAGTTTTCTTGGAGCCCTTCTTAGGCGCTGGCTTGGCTGGTTCAGGCATTGCTGCTGGGAAATAAGTTTCTTCACAACAAAATAACTAATGCTTCTGTATCAGTGCTCCCTTTCTGTGGAACACTCTGGCAGACACGGTCTGACCCCTTTTCGGGGCAGACTAAGGCTGTCCAGACCGCTGGTTATGCGGGGCTGAGATCGGTTTGTCTGGACAACCCGTCGGCGTTGCCATTCTGTTTCCCAGGTCTGTAAGTAATGGTGAAATTGAAGGGTTGCAACGATAAACTCCAACGTAATAGCCTGCCATTATCTCCAGAGACCCGGTTCAGCCACACCAACGGGTTATGGTCGGTGACCAGAGTGAACTCCTGCCCATATAAATAGGGAGTCAATTTCTTTAATGCCCACACCAAAGCCAAACACTCCTTTTCGACCGCTGCATAGCTGACTTCACGGGGCAGGAGCTTCCGGCTGATGTAGGCAACTGGATGCTCCCCTCCATCTTCGCCTACTTGGCTGAGGACGGCTCCCAGCCCGAACATGGAAGCATCTGTATGGACGATAAAACGTTTGTTAAGGGCTGGAGCCGCCAAGACAGGAGCGTTAATTAGAGCATTTTTGAGAGCCTGGAAAGCCGTTTCACAGTGGGGAGACCACAGGACCTGTCGAGGTAAGTTCTTCTTGGTCAAGTCAGTCAGGGGTTTGGCAAGTGTGCTGTAGTCTGGTACGAACCGTCTATAGTACCCTGCCGTGCCCAGGAAGGCTAGGACCTGAGTCTTAGTGATGGGGGTGGGCCAATTGGCGACAGCTTCTATCTTGGCCGGCTCTGGTCGCTGCTTTCCACACCCCACCCGGTGACCCAGGTACTGTACCTCGGCCATCCCAAAGTGGCATTTTTCTGGCTTCAGAGTCAGGCCAGCAGCCCGGATCTGATCCAGAACCATTCCTATGTGAGCTAAGTGGTCCTCCCATGACTCACTGTGGATCGCTATGTCGTCCAGGTAGGCGCAAGCAAAACTCTGGAAGCCATCCAGGAGCCTATCCACCAAGCGCTGGAATGTAGCTGGGGCATTCTTCATCCCAAACGGCATTACCCTAAACTGATATAAGCCGAATGGGGTGACGAATGCCGACTTGGGGATAGCCTCCGGGGCCAGGGGAATCTGCCAGTAACCTTTGCAGAGGTCAATAGTGGTCAGGTAATTTCCCCTGGCTATACGATCGAGTAGCTCGTCTACCCTGGGCATAGGGTAAGCGTCCGTCACGGTCTTTTCATTGAGCCTCCGATAGTCTACGCAGAACCGGGTGGTCCCATCTTTCTTGGGCACCAAGACAACTGGGGAGGCCCAGGGACTATCGGAGGGCTCAATTACCCTGAGTTGGAGCATCTCATCGATCTCCTTCTTCATTCCTATCCTAACTGCTTCGGGGATTCGGTACGGAGCCTGGCGCAAGGGAGCTTGTCCCGGAGTATCTACCTGGTGGGTGGTTAAAGTAGTGTACCCTGGCTTCGGGGAGAAGGTGAGGTGTTTGGACTGTAGGAGTTGGTTGAGCTGCTCCCTTTCAGTGGGGCTAAGTCGGTCTCCTATCTGAACCTGAGCCACTATACCTGTGGGGAGACTCTTTTCTAATAGGTCTGGAATGGGTAGACTGTCGGGGGCCTTCCTGAGGGGAACAACATACGGCCGTCACGTTCTCTGGTCGCTCAAAATATTCCTTGAGCATGTTTACATGGAATGTCTTTCTAAGATTGTTGTCGTGGCAGCTAGCTATCACATAAGTGGTGTCTCCCCTTTTCTCTACGATCTGGTAGGGGCCCTGCCAGGACGCCTGCAATTTGTCTGTCTTCACCGGCTTAAGTACTAACACCTTTTGTCCTATGGTAAAGATTCTCTTTCGGGCCCCCCGATCGTACCATACTTTCTGTCTTCTCTGGGCCGACTAGAGATTAGCCCGCACGGATTTGGCTAATTGCTCCATTCGGTCCCTGAGTTCCAGCACGTATGGCACAATGGGGACACCGTCAGTCTCCATCTCTCCCTCCCAGTGCTCCCGGATCAGGTTTAGGGGTCCCCGTACCTTTCTTCCGTAGAGCAACTCGAAGGGAGAGAACCCTGTCGTTTCCTGGGGCACCTCCCGATAAGCAAAAAGGAGGTGCGGCAGGAAGCGTTCCCAGTCTCGGTATTCCTGAGTGAACGTCTTGAGCATTTGCTTGAGGGTCCCATTGAACCTCTCACACAGCCCGTTTGTCTGGGGGTGGTATGGGGAGCTCAGGAGGGACTTAATTTTGCAAACCTGCCAGAGTTGTTGGGTCAATTCAGCCGTAAATTGGGTGCCTCGGTCGGATAGGATTTCTTTTGGAAATCCTACCCGGGAGAACACCTGTACTAGTGCATTCGCTACCGTATCCGCTTGTATGTTGGATAGGGCGACAGCCTCTGGGTACCTGGTAGCGTAGTCCACTACGGTAAGAATGTAGCGCTTACCGGAGGGACTAGGGGTAGCCAGTGGTCCCACTAGGTCAATAGCAACCCGGCTGAAGGGTTCCTCTACAATGGGCATATTTACTAGATGGGCTTTAGGGTGATCGCCTTGCCTTCCTACTCGTTGACACACATCGCAGGTGTTACAGTAAGTTCTAACGTCAGCGTGTACCCCTGGCCAAAAGAACGTGTGAGTAATGCGGTGTAGGGTACGGGTTACAGCTAGGTGGCCTGCTAAGGGGATGTCGTGGCCTATCTTGAGGATTTCTTGACGGTATTTGTGGGGCACTACCAGCTGTCGCCTACGCTGTCCCCTTTTCTCTGTCCAGCGGTATAGTTTCCCTTTTTCCCATAAGAATGTTTCATTATCTGCCCGCCCCCTCCGGTCTCTGCTCGTTCCCGGTACTTTTGTAAGGTCGGGTCAGTCTTAGACTCTGTCTCGAAAGCATCTGGGGTGTCCCAGGGTATGGGGCCTAACATGTCAGGCAAGGTCGGGGTAGGTCTTACCTGTGTCTCCCGCACTGGTGAGAGTTCTCGCTCCGTCCGGGCTTGGGCCCGTGTAGTCACTGGGTCCGCCTCGTTGTTGCATACTGGAGCATAGGCAGAAGTCATGGGGCCCAAATCATTGCCCAGTAGTACTTCGGCAGGTAAATTATCCATTATGCCCACGTTCACAGCCCCCTTTCCCGCTCCCCAATCAAGATGCACTTTAGCTGTTGGAATTTTGTACACATCCCCCCCCGCCACTCTAACGGCCACAGTCTGTCCAGATCGCTTGTGCTCCGGCACCAAATGACTCTGTACCAGCGTGATAGTAGCCCCTGTGTCTCTCAATCCCTCGGTAGATCTCCCCTCGAGCCATACCTTCTGCCGATGGTGCTGGCGGTTATCTGAGGCAGCATATACAGGGTCCGCCTCGTGAAGCGGCCCCAAATATTCCTCCATAGGGGCCTCTTGGTTAACACAGAGGGTCCGGGCCGGACGATATGCCCCAGAGGGGTAATTGTAATTCCTGGGTGTCTGGTGCGTATTAAGGGGGCAGCTAGCCATGAAATGCCCTGGTTGCTTGCATCGGTGGCAAGTCGGTCTGGGACGCTCAGAGCTGTTATTGGGTGGTCCTGAGTGTCGGGCGGGCCCTGCGGGCACCGGGGCTCGGAATTCAGCACGAGGGGGTGCACGGTAAACCTCTCTGGGTTCGTGAAGACGGGAGTCATAATGTTCATCGGCCAATTTGGCTGCTTCTTCTAAGGTAGAAGGTCGCCTGTCTCACAGCCATTCCTTCCCTTGCTGTTCCATGCCATTATAAAAATGTTCTAAGAGAAACAATTGTAAAATTTCCTCACCAGTCACCGCTTTACTTCCGCTCATCCAGTGATTTGCCGCTCTCCGCATTCGGTGCGCCCATTCCATATGGGTATCGTTAGGCTTCTTTTTCGTGCCCCGAAACTGTCGGCGATACGCGTCCGGAGTTACTGCGTACCGTCGCAACAGTGTCTCCTTAACTAGCTCATACTGTGTCACTTCCTCAGCACCCAGAGTACGAAAGGCTTCCAGGGCTCGCCCGGATAGTTTCCCAGACAATATCGTGGGCCACTCCCTGTTGGGAATCTGGTGCAGGGCACATTGCCTTTCGAAGTCCGCCAAATATTCATCAATCCCTGTCTCGCTCTCTAGGAAGGGTCGAAATGCCGCATAGGGTATCTTGGGCCTCCCAGCATTTTCGACAGGGATGATTACCTGCGGGGGCTTCAGCATTGCGGTGTGCGTTCGCTAGGTTGAGTTCGTGGGCTCGAGTCTCTCGTATATCCTTGTCCGCTTCCGCCATCAACTGCTGTACCAATTCCATGGAGGGGTTCGGCCCGTACAGTGAGAGCCTCTCCCGAACAATCCTGGTTTTTTCGTCACTAATCGTGGTCGATGTTTCCGCCATTGTGAAGCTCTGATCCAGTTCGGTCAATTCTGCGATCAGCTCTCTCCTCGGCCGGTTGCTGGCGTACCCCCCTCTGCTTTCAAGTAAATCCTTTAGGGTTGTACGCTTCAATTTTTTGTAAGCGCTCTCCATCCGTTCTGTACCTCTCCTAGGAAATCCAGGAAAAATCCCACCGCTGCCGCCAAATGTTACGGTTACCCTTAGTCTCGCTGAGAGATGGACCGCTTAGTAGCCTGGATTCCTATTGCTGAAGAGGGGAGAAACTGCTTTCCATAGTATTCTATATGAGTCTCGCAAATGTAGAATAATCCCCCTTAGCTGTAGTACAGCTAGGATACCCTTCTGCCCACAAAAACGAGTCAACGCTGCGATTGAGGGACAACCAAGAACTGAGGACTGGGATGCCCAGCCTGCTTTTTATTTAGGTTACATGCACACAGGGCACTCCCAGGGGGGGAAGCATAAAATCCCCCATCACACATTTAGACAAAGCCCTTGGACAGGCCGCCGCAGATAACAAGTACACACAAGAAAACAATTGAGTCCTTCTTATCACCTAGCAGTGAATGCTTATCACAAACTTAATTACAGTACACAATATGCTAGGAAACCTGCCTCAGAAAATAGTTTTCTCAAAACTGAACAGAGTTAACCCTTTATGAAATGATACTTGTTACAGTTTTCTTGGAGCCCTTCTTAGGCGCTGGCTTGGCTGGTTCAGGCATTGCTGCTGGGAAATAAGTTTCTTCACAACAAAATAACTAATGCTTCTGTAACAGGTATCAATATCACAGACGAAACATAACTCTTTTTCCCATGCTATATGTTGGGATAATTTATGTAATGAGTAATAAGCGCATTGTAGTGATAAGAAAGAGCACCTTTGATCCGTGAAGCTAGCGACCAACGCCTTTCCCAGTTTGTTGTATCCCTGAGGGCTGTGTAGGGGAATCTCCATGATTTAAGAATAGAACAGAGACGGAAAGCTTCAAAATTCAGAGAACGAGGCAGTTGGAGGTTTCTGCATAAGTTAGTATGAGAGAGGGTATTAGATCGGTCGTATAGGTCTGAAACATATTTAACATCGTATTGAGTCCATGCAAGTATATGGGAGTCTGGTAGACAAATGAGAGTGCTAGATATTGTCTGCCTTGGGGAAGGGTGGGGAGCTATATTAGGAGAGTGAGGAAAAAGGAATGCTGAGACTTGAGGTAGATGAAAAGAAGTTTTATTCAGGAGCAGGCTTATCATCAGACACAGGGTAAGCTCCTATCTTACGCGTTTCGCGCATGGGCACATGCGCTTCATCAGAGATAATGGTCTCTGCTGGTCAGGATCCTTATAGAGGTGTGAGTGACCAATCATGGGTGGTGTTTTGTTAACCCTTTTAGTAGATGTGAATTTTCACAGATTGGTTTTCTATTGATATCGTGCACACCTGGCTTAGTGGTCCTGAGCAGCAGAGTACCCTCTTGAACAGATGGTATGTTAAGCAAATATTTAAATACTAGGTACTTGTTAGCAAACAATTTTCCAATAATTGACTTTGAAGTTGTTGCAATGCTTCTACTTATGCCTTAAAAATTGGGAAAGGTAATAGCTTGGTGCTTTTAAAAGAGAGCTGCAGATAAAAGTGTGTGTGTTTATAGATAGTTATTTTTCCCCTTTTTTTATAATTATATATGAAATGGGCAGTTGTATAAAAACACAATAAGCTTTGTCTGCTTTTGTCAAAGTGAGCCAAAACTGTCACTTGCAGAAAAAAAAAAGATTGTATGTCTCTCTTTAAAATCTCAGCACTGTGTTTCTTTTTTTTGTTTTAGGAATAGCACAGTTACATATAAGTATGGTAGACTTTATCTGCTTGTGTTAGAGTGGACAAAAATGGTCACTAGCAGAGAGAAGACATTATGTAACTCTCTATAAAGCCATAGTTATATAGCAACTATTATGTAACTTACTTTAAAGAAGCAGCAATATGCAAGACATGATTATTCGTTAAAATGATTAATAACATTTCTGGGACGTTGAGAAAATATCTAAAAATAGCACTCTATTGGCTATGGTTTCTCTATGTGTATAATATATTTCACATTGTTTGTTATGAAACTATAAGAAAGACTGGATAGTAGTCTTGATTACAAATGTACTTGTAAATCTAACCCTAAGGAGGAAATATTGGGTTACATTAAATAGTTGGTTCATAACTTGATAGTTTTAACTATGCTAAAATTAGATGGATATGGCTAATGGATAAGTTATGTTAAAAACATTTTCTTATGAAGTATTGTAGGAAAGATTATTTTTTAACTCATTTTTTAATTCCTTTTTTAATTAGTGAGGGATAGGTTATGCTTAAATAAATAAAGCATAGACAATTTTAGCAAACCTTTGGTGGGAGCAGATAGGAGAGAGTTAGAGACTAATAGACTGGACCCTATGAATTGTTGGTTTGATTATTGCTGGATTCAAAGTAATTTTATCTATATAATTGGTGAGCCTAAGATATGATGTTGTGTATATGAAGTGTGTTAATGTTAGTTGTATTTGTTTAATGAAGCAGTATATGGAAGTTATTTATGATATAGAAGTGAAACATACATTACTTACTCTATATATAGATTAACATCATATCTTTTGTTCATGCCTTGTGGTGCTCTAGTTTGCAACATGAATATCCAATATACTTCTCTTTTGGATAACATCTTATTTCTGTCACCCCCTAATGGATTATTTGTTATGTGTTCTATGGCTTTGAATGAAAAATGGCTAAGTTTATTATCATGTGTATGAAAGTGTTTCGCCACAGGTGTCCTAGGGAATTCCTCTTCTATTGATAAGAGATGTTCTCTTATACGGTCCTTCAGTGAACGTTTTGTGATGCCTATGTATTGTTGTTGGCAATGTGTGCATGTAATTAAATATATTATGTGAGTGGACGTACAGTCCATTCTATCGGTTATTGGATATGATTTATGTGTTTCTGAAGAGCTAAACGTTAAACATTTTTCAGTATATTTGCAACTTTTACATGGTACATGGCCACATCTGTAATTACCTTTGGTGGGGGTTAGCCAATTGGTGGTTGGTAAAGGTTTTTTATGAAATTTATGTGTGATCTTATCACGTATAGTTGGTGCTTTTTTGGCTACAAATCTTATATGTTTTTGTAATTTATTTCTCAAAGTGATATCACTATTGAGAACTGGTAAATATTTCTTAATGATCTTTGTGATGGTGTAGAATTGATTGCTATATTTTGTTACAAAGCAAATATCTTCTGTAAATGTGGAGTTTTTGTTGCTACTGCTGATTGTTCCTGTTGTGGTTTTTTTGTTGTTAAATAATGTGGCCCTATCTATCCTTGCTACTTGGGATTTGATTTTAAGAAGCACACTTTTTTTGTAGCCTCTGGATATGAGTCTATTTGTAAGTTCTTCTGCTTGTTTAAAGTATAGTTGGAGAGAACTGCAGTTTCTTCGCAGTCTTAGATATTGGCCCTTGGGAATGCCTTTTTGCATGTGTGGGGCATGGCAGGAGTCTGCTCTAAGTATTGTATTTCTTGACAGTGGTTTTCTGAATGTACTAGTTGTAATCTTCCCTTCATCGTTGTGCTCTAGTGTAAGATCTAAAAAATTGATGGTCTTGTCATTATTTTGGTGGGTAAATGACAGATTGAGTGTATTGTTGTTAAAGGAATCAACGATTTCCTGGACAGTGAGTTCAGTGTTTTTGTTATAGATGAATATCAGGTCGTCTATAAACCTGCCATATACTACTACTTTGTCGTCGAGGGCCAGTCCACCCCCAAAGAGATACAGATGTTCAAAATACCCCATATATAAGTTTGCATAGGAGGGGGCGAATTTGGCTCCCATGGCCGTGCCACATTTTTGGAGGTAGTACTGCCCCTCGAAGACAAAGTAGTTGTGTGTGAGAAGGAATCTTGTAAGTTCTTCTAGAAATATGATGAATTCTTCTGGATAACTGGTGTGTCTCTTTAACATGTATGTAAGGGCTTTAAGGCCTTCCTCATGGGGGATACTAGAATACAGAGCTGATACATCCACACTTAGCCAAGTGTAGTCTTGCTGCCATGTAATGGTTTGGATTTGTTGTATGAGATGTGTGCTGTCTCGTATGTATCCTGGTAGGGACTTAACTATAGGTTGTAGTATGTTGTCTAGCCAATTACCTATCCTTTCGCATAGTGAGCCTCTGCTGGCTACAATAGGCCTGCCAGGTGTATCAATAAGAGATTTGTGTATCTTCGGTACTATGCGAAAGGTGGGAATGATGGGATATTCTACCAGGCAATAATCTGCTGTTTCATGATTTAGAAACCCTTCCTCTACTGCTGAATCTAACAGTGTATGAAGTTCTTGTTTATACTTATTGGTAGGATTGTAGGTAAGTTTATGGTATGTCTCTCTGTCATTGAGTTGTCTATATACTTCTCTTCTATAATCTTCAGTATTGAGGATCACAACTGCTCCGCCTTTATCTGCTGAGGTGACTACTATGTCATTGTTGTTACTAAGTGACTTTAGTGCTTTTTGTTCACTGATAGATAAGTTTTGTTTGCTCTTAAGGTTAGTGATTGTGGTAGAGGCAGACTCTGTGGTGGAGTGCAGACTATATATATATATATATATATATATATATATTAGGAGAGTGTCTGATTTGGTCCCAAAACTGTAGAGTTTCAAAAAAATTACTGGATGAGTCAGTTTAAGGTCTTTTCTATAGTGTGTGGGTACCCAAGGTAAATCTTGTAGTTGGAGGCCATTAGGGAGTAGGGATAATTCCACCGTTCGCCAGGAGGCTAAGTTAGAGGAATAGCTCCAGCTTAATAAGTGAGTGAGGCGGGCTGCTTGATAGTATAGTATAATATTAGGGAGACTTAAACCGCCGTCAGAGACGTGCCTCTGGAGGGTGTGAGTGGCCATCCTTGGTTTCTTGCCTTTCCATACATAGGATGTGACGAGACTCTGCATTTTGTTCAGAATGGATCTGGGTAAGTTTATAGGGAGGGACCGAAATAGATATATAATTTTAGGGATAAATGTCATCTTGATCGCTGTTATCCTACCGGTCCAAGATATCTCCCGGAATTCCCAAGAATCCAATAGCCCGCGCCACTCAGGGAGTCTGTCGGAAAAGTTTTTGGAGATAACAATAGAGGTATCCATACTAAGGTGAACTCCTAACAGTTTAATGGACTGTGCAGACCAGTGAAAATTATATAGCTTCTGTAGGCGGATGAGATCAGAAGAAGATATATGGATATAAAGAGCTTCCATCTTGGAAAAATTCAATTTATAATAGCTTAGAGAGGAGAAGTGTTTGAGAAGGTTAAATACTGCAGGAAGGGATTGAAAGGGTTGTGTTAAAAGTAATGTGATGTCATCAGCATTTAGTGAGATTCTATGCTGTGTTCCCTGGGTGGAGAACCCCTCAATATTCGGGTCTAGTCTGATCGCCTGCGCCATGGGTTCTATTGCTAACGCAAAAAGCAAGGGTGACAGTGGGCACCCCTGCCTAGTGCCATTGGATATTTTAAAAGGGTCAGATTGGAATCCGACACCTCTAACCACAGCAGAGGGACTGGTATAGAGTGCTTGTATGGCTGTGATAAAGGCTATTGGAAATTGAAAAACTTTCATGGTTTCCCATAAATAAACCCATCTCACCCTGTCAAAGGCCTTCTCGGCATCCAGTGACAGGGCGAACATGGGTGTCTCTGTTTCGGCTGCTTAAATTAAGATGTCTAATACATATCTGGTAGCGTCAGGGCCTTCTCTCATGGGGATGAATCCGACCTGGTTAGGGTGCACTAGGGAAGGAAGTAGTTTGGATAACCGATTAGCCAGAATTTTAGCATACAGCTTTGTGTCAATATTCAATAAGGAGATGGGGCGGTAGCTCCCACAGTCTAGGTTTTTTTTACCCGGCTTAAGTATAGTAGTAATAGATGCTACTAAATATTCTGCACGGAAGGAACCCCTTTCCATCACTTTGTTAAAGACTCTGCATAAAACAGGGACTATAATGTCAACATAGGTCTTGTAAAACTGGCCTGGAAATCCATCTGGGCCTGGGGACTTAGAAATTTTGAGATCTTTAATGTTATCACTGACTTCTTTCAAAGTGATCTGGGCAGTAAGGTCATGAGAGAGCTCTGGATTAACCGAAGAGAGGTTGAGAGACTCTAGGAACTTTCGGATCTCCTATGCCTCTAGAAGAGGGGTTGGGTCAGAATCTGATAAATTGTACAAATCCAAGTAGTATGCTCGGAAGGTCTCCCCAATGTCCTTTGGCGAGGTGACCATGCCACGACTCGAATTGATTCGTATGATTTTGGACTGAGCGGTTCTGTGCCTCAATTTAGAGGCCAAAAAGGAGGAGGCCTTATTACTTTTATAGTAATAGATCTGTTTAAATTTCTCCAGGTTTACCTGTGTTTTCCGAAGTTCCAAGTCCCTGATCTGTCTCGTCAGGTCAGATATTTGAGTATTTAAGTCAATAGTATAAGAGGTAGCTAGTGAACTCTTAAGTGATCTAAGATGACAAGTTAGTGTGGCTAGAGATGAGTTTTGAGCCTTTTTGAACTGAGTTTCCTTAGTTATGTAATGACCTCTCAAAAAAGCTTTCAAAGATGCCCATATTATTTCTGCAGGGATATGAGGAGTGTCATTAACTTCAAGGTAATTCTTTATTAAGTCTAAGAATTCGTGTTTGAGAATTGGGTGAGTAATTAAGTTTTTAAGCCGCCAGGAGTAAGGGGGAATAAGCGTGGGATGTAGGCCTAATGTGAGTAGTACGGCGTCATGATCAGACCATGAGATTGGAAGAATCTTAGCTAGAGTCACTTGTTCTAAGGCCCGTGAGCTCAAAACGAGGAAGTCAATACGACTATAAGAACGATGCGGTGGGGAATAAAAGGTAAATTCCTTGTCAAAAGGATGTAAAGCCCTCCATGCATCATACAAATCAAATTTTGCGAGCAGCTTCTGAAATGACATTGAGAGTGGGTGTGTGGATCTCTCCCCTGATGAAATTTTGGGGCCTAGTCTATCTAAAGTGGGATCCCAGATCATGTTCATATCTCCTCCCAGTATCAGCTCGCCCTGCTGAATAGTCATTACTAAGTCTAATAAGCGTCGGAGAAATCTAATTTGTTTTGTGTTGGGCGTGTACGCATTGACAATGGTAAACAGTTTATCATTTAATCTACATATTAATACAATGAATCTGGCTTGCGGGTCAATTTCTGTGTAGATTGATTCATAATTTACCAGGGAGCTAATAAGGACTGCAACCCCTCTAGATTTGGTGTTAAATGAGGCTTCTATAAGTATTGGGTATTTCTTATATCTGCGAGAGGGGACCGCATTGGCAAGCCAATGGGTTTCTTGGAGTAGAGCAACATCAATCTTAGCGTGTTGTAGCATATTTAACATTAAGCTGCGTTTAGTAGGAGAGTTGAGGCCCTGAGTGTTAAGGGTCAGAATGCGTAGTTGGGCCATGACTACTATATGGGATTGATGGAGAGAGTGAGAAGGGTGGGATGGAAGAGAGGGAGGAAAAGGGGGAGCGAAGAGGGGAAGAAGAGAAAAAAAAAAAGGGGGGTGGGAGGGGAATTTAAATATAGTCTACGAGAGCAAGCAGATAAGTTGTATGCACCGTAATACTATCAATATTAAAGTAGGAAGAGTGGGTGATCAGCGGACAAGAGCCGCTCAAAGGGTGAGGGATTGGGTAGTAATGAGGAGGTAAACGTAAAATTGAATTAAAGTCACTTAAAAAGAAAATGAAATAGCTTAAGGATGAGGGGGTTAGAATGATGCGTAATTATGGGTTTAACTAGGCCAGTAAAGATATTATTGTAAGAAGTACGCAATGTTGTAGGGAAGTTAGTAAACCAAGTGCTGTAAAATAATATAATAATATAAGTGGGGGGAGTAAAATTAAGATGTTTATATGTCTAAAGCTGCAAATATTAGAAAGCAATGAAAGGGGGGTTAGGTATATGTAATGATAAAGATGAGGGGGGGGGGTGCCGGAATCTAATGAAGAAACAAATGAAACATTAGCTTGACATGTGGGAGAACGAAAATATGGAGTTTTTCCCCCTTTTCTCTTTCAAAGAAATTAAGTAGTAAAGAGGAGAGAGAGTATGCATGTCATTTATATTAACACAATGCAGTTAAACAAATAGCATATATTGATGTTGAGACATAACAGAGTCTATAGAAATAAACAACAATAACGAATCTGGCAATATAATAACTATATAGCATGAAGACAAAAAAGGTATAAAAGAAAACAAAAAACAAATAAAGGAGAGATAATTAAAACAGGAAAACTGAGCTTACATCAGTATATCGTTGTCTTCAATGTGAATCAGCCTTATGGTGTCTAAGATGAGGAGCAACCACATTATGTTCGAATTGTAAAAGGTAAGAGGGGGGAGATTAATGTACGGAAGGCTCTGCACATCTTTGATCAGTATAACGTTATTGGTGGGTAATGTAATGTATTTCTCACTATGTGACAGCTCTTATAAAAGGAGAAATTATTACTTTGTGGCGTTGCTGAAAATTAAGACAGTACAGTATAGGTCCTATATCAATGTTGAGAACTAACAATTTTCTATGTAAAAAAAACAACATTAGCATAACTGATAATGCATTAACCATATAACACGTAGGATAAAGAAATAACAATAAAAGTAGCTAAACAAAGTTAACATCACTACATTACCATCCTGAGTGTGATTCACCTATGCAGTTTCTGGAGTAAAAAATTTAATAATTTATGTTCATTCAGTGAGAAGGTGAAGGGAGGTAATCAGTATGTGTAAAGTTCTGTACACTTTGATCGGTATCAGGGGCCTCCTTGTGGAGAGTGAAGTTCTTTTCTTTTAGCCTGATAGCTGACCCGTTGTGGCAGAGGTCTCCACTCTGGAGCAGTGGCACTAAGCTTCTCAGAGGGGGTTGCAAGATCTTTGGATGTATTTTGAGAACGAAGTAGTCCTGCTGTTTGTAGGATCTTGTAGCCTTGTTCAACAGTGGAAACAATGTGTGATTGCTCTTCTATCTGGAAAAATAGCTTAACCGGAAAGCCCCATCTGTATTTGATATTATTTTGACGTAAAGTCTGAGTTATTTGTTGAAAGGAGCGTCGTTTGTTCAGTGTGTGAGTGGATAAGTCGGGAAAGATCTGGATAGATTGGAATGGGTCTTTTAGCTGTTTATTTTGATATGAAGCTCTGAGTAATTTCTCTTTGAACATAAAATAATGTAATCTGAGGATAACATCTCTGGATGAGCCTGAAGGTGCAGTTCTCGGTCGTAAAGCCCGGTGGGCTCTATCAATCAGGGCCTCTTGTTCTTGAACTGACCCCAGTAATTCTTTGAACAGATCTATGAGATATTTGGGGAGATCAGTAGTGCCCACTTCTTCTGGTATACCCCGAATTCTTATATTGTTGCGGCGGGACCTATCTTCAAGGTCCGCCAGTTTCGCTTCTAAATCTGTGATCATTTCCGCCAGTGACTGCGTATATGTCAATAAGTTAGAGTGATCTAGATGAAGGTCCTCTTGTTTTTTTTTCCAGATTTTCCAGATTTTCAGTCCTTTCACCCAACAGAGAGATGTCTCTCTTAAGTTCTGACACTGAGGCTTTTAGCTCTTGTTTTAGTGAAGAGTGATGTGAGTCCATCTTGTCTTTGATAGATTCTAAGATAGATGAGTGCTGGGTCAACGACCTGTCAGTTGGGTGGGAAACAGATCTTTGAAGGTCTTTTGTGGTGGTAAGGGAGTCTCTGGAATCTTCATCTGACATGTCTTGTTCGTACGTAGACTTGTGTAAAAAATGGTCAGAGAGGGTTCTTTTTGGGAGATCAGTATGCTTTGTCTTCTTTTTTTGAGAATGAGACATTTTCGGTTCAAAATAGATAGAAGGTGGTATCAAAGGTACCAGCTACAGGCTGCGGCCTCCTATGCCAAGTATTGAATGTATTGCAGTGTAAAGATTCGGCGCCCCCCTGGTAGCGTGCACTTAGCACATCATCCCTTCTAGATAGTGGTTAATGAAAGGTGGGGGTGTGGGTTATTTTACCAGAATGATATATCTAGCTTGGTAGACTGAATAATATTCTATCTCACTCACCAGGGGTATGTGCTCTCCCTGAGCAGGTTGGGTAAAGGGGATATGGGATATGACCCGTAGGGATTTAGGGCCTACGGGAAAGGGGAGTGAGGAGGTAGGGGGGCTATGCCCGATAGATAAGTGGTTCTCAGAGATGAGGTTGAGAGGTTATGACCTTAGAAACTGGGTTCCTGCACGAAGGAATATAGTAATAAAAAGTTCTTGTCTAGGTGTATAGCTCTTTAAGGGCAGTCAGGAGAAACATCCAGTGGTTTTTTTTAGTTTGAGTTATAGATATAAAATTAGATTAACCAGTTAAGGCATCAGACAGAGGCAAAACACACATCAGTAGTTCTGTAGTCAGAGGATGAATTTAGAGATGGAGGAATTGCAGTAATGTAACGGTACCGCTGCTATTATGGTTTCAAACCGTCTTTTCCTTGCCCTTTTGGCTCTCCCTCATACACAGACTTAACAGGTTCCTCAATTTCCCCAATAAAAATAATAGTCATTAGGTTTCTGGAGGCTTATTGGGTTGAGGGGATAATATATTAAGGAAGTCCCAATCACGGTATGTAGACCGCTCAGTGCTGTAAACTTAGGTGAGACCTTATGAAAAAGCCACGTGGGTGCGGCTCAGGAGTATGAGTAAAAAGTGTGCCTTTATTTAGACAAGTAGTTCTACCTTAGAAAACTGGAGCTCCGGGATGTCCGGCTGAGTGAATCGGTGCTGAGTCCCAATCAGCTACACCTCCGGTGAGAAGTATGGAGGCCAAGCCTCTGTGAGGCGGATTCCCCTCGGTCTGTGCGATGTATGACGGTGAGCGCGTAGAGACCGTTGCTCGCTTGAAGCATGTAAGGGGTCTTGAGTCGAGGTGGTAAGCGCTCCGGGTTGTGAAATGTTCGCGGCCGGGGGCCAAGGTAGATGGTTGCCCTTTTCTCAGCCAGCGGTAGATAGAAGCAGCTGTGGTCAGATCTCCCGGTTCTTTTGTGTGGCTCACAATTAGCTTGCAGCTCTCTCCTCAGGGTACTGACTCGATGGTCCCTTATTAGGGAACTTAGGGAAACAGGTGAAGTTAAACCTTGTTTTTTATATATGCAAGTGCCTAAACCACCTTTGTATTTGACTGGAAACTAAACAGTAAAGATAAAATAATAATAACAAGAAAATGTTAGTAATGTTAGTAAGAGATCTGGCATCAACCACATTAGATTTTCATGTGTCCATTACAAACAGTCATTTAAATATAGGAAAACCAAGTCTCCTGAGATCGACCCAAAAGCTATTAAGTGATCATGGCACTAGCTGTATTAATATACTGTATTGTGCTTCATCATCTGAAACCTGATTACCCTACTTCCGTCCTTAATGTTTTTTGGCCATTATGGGGGCATCGTGGTTCTTGCTGCAGCCTGTGCACGAATAGGTCTGAGCTGATGAACTGGAGAGGAAGTTTGTGGTGACAATCCAATTCTTTCAAGGTCATTCGTATCGGTACACAGGCACATTTGGGCTCCGTAAGAGGCTGACATCTAGGCACTTGTTTGCGGCTCCCCGGCCTCTTAGTATTTGCAGCTGCATCTTCACTCAGCACTTGAAGTGGAGCAACTAGGACAGCACCCTCATGACTAGCCTGTCTGAGGGCTTCTAGATAGTCTGTTTCCCCTGGTGCTTTCCTCACTACCACCAATGGCTTGTGTACGCTTCCAGGTTCCTCATACTCTGCCTGCAGGGTGCATACAACTGGGTCGCCCGCTGTGGTATTGTGAGCTCCAAAAATGTCAGCGACTTATCTAGACAACTGGGCAAATTTTTCATCAAGGGAGTCACTCAGGTTGGATAACAGCATTAACAGGATAGTATCCGATTTTTGCATAGCTCAGTCAGTATTTGGCATGTACCTATGTTTTCAGCAGATGAACACTGCTATACCCGGTTGGTTGATCCTTTAACTGGGCGGGGGGGAGATGGTGTTGTGAGGTAGGCCGCAACCTTCTAATCAGCCAATAGAATGCAAGCTCAATCCTATTGGCTGATTGGTTCAGCCAATAGGATTGAAGCTCAATCCTTATGGCTGATTGCATCAGCCAATAGGATTTTTTTACCCTTTAATTCCAATTGGATGATAGAATTCAGAAATCAGCCAATCGGAATTCAAGGGACGCCATAATGTAATTTATTTAAATGTAGTGTAATGTTAGGTGTTAGTGTAAGACAGGTTAGGTTTTATTTTACATGTAAATTTGAATTTATTTTAACTAGGTAGTTAGTAAATAGTTAATAACTATTTAGTAACTAGTCTACCTAGTTAAAATAAATACAAACTTAGCTGTGAAATAAAAATAAAAACTAAGATATCTACAATGTAACTATTAGTTATATTGTAGCTATTTTATGGTTTATTTTACAGGTAAGTATTTAGTTTTAAATAGGAATTAGTTAGGAATTAGGTAATAATAGTAATTTTTATTTTTATTTATTTTAATTATATTAAATAAATAAATATAGTTAGGGTTAGACTTAGGGTTAGGTTTAGGGGTAATATATTTATTTAGTGTTAGTGATGTGGGAGGCCAGAGGTTTAGGGGTTAATAACTTTAGTATAATGGTGGCAGCGGCGTTGGGGGCGGCAGATAAGGGGTTAATAAGTGTAGGTAGGTAGCGACGACATTGGGGGCAGCAGATTAGGGGTTAATAAATGTATGTAGGTAGTGACGACATTGGGGGCAGCAGATTAGGTGTTAATAAGTGTAGGTAGGTGTTGGCGATGTCGGGGGTGGCAGATTAGTGGTTAATAAGTGTAATGTAGGTGTCATAATCTGGCCGACTGTTATTTAATACATGTTTTACCTGTGTGATTACCTTGTATCCAAGCCTCTGCGCACTGCACCCTTATCTCAGTCTGACTCTGACTCTTAAATAACTTTATGGGAGTGAGCACAATGTTATCTATATGGCACACATGAATTAGCCCTATCAAACTGTGAAAAACTGTCAAAACAGACTGAGATAAGAAACGTTTTTTAACAGTTTAGAAATCAGTTTAAGTCTACCTAGGTTTAGCTTTCAGCAAAGAATACAAAGAGACCAAAGCAAATTTGATGATACAAGTACATTGAAAAGTTGTTTAAAATTGCATGCCCTATCTGAATTATGAAATTTTAATTTTAACTAGACTGTCCCTTTAATATAACCATGTTGGTTATGTAAAACTGGGGAATAGGTAATAAACGGCTAGATTTAGAGTTTTGTAGGTAAAGACCCGCGTAGCTAACGGCGCTTTTTTTCTCAACGCACCGTTAAGACAACGCTGGTATTTAGAGTTGTCTGAGGGGCTGCGTTAGGCTCCAAAAAGGGTGCATTGAGCCTAATGTAGCGCCACTTCAACCCTCAATACCAGCGATGCTTACGGTAGCGGTAAGCAGCTAAAACATGCTCGTGCACGATTCCCCCATAGGAAACAATGGGGTAGTTTGGGCTGAAAAAAAACCTAACACCTGCAAAAAAGCAGCGTTCAGCTCCTAACGCAGCCCCATTGTTTCTTATGGGGAAACACTTTCTAAGTCTGCACCTAACACCCTAACATGAACCCAAGTCTAAACACCCCTAACCTTACACTTATTAACCCCTAATCTGCCGCCCCGCTATCGCTGACACCTGCATTATATTATTAACCCCTAATCTGCCGCTCCGTACACTGCCGCAACCTACATTATACCTATGTACCCCTAATCTGCTGCCCCTAACATCGCCGACCCCTATATTATATTTATTAACCCCTAATCTGCCCCTCCAATGTCGCCGCTACCTTACCTACACTTATTAACCCCTAATCTGCTGACCGGACCTCGTCGCTACTCTAATAAATGTATTAACCCCTAAACCGCCGCACTCCCGCCTCACTAACCCTATAATAAATAGTATTAACCCCTAATCTGCCCTCCCTAACATCGCCGCCACCTAACTTCAAGTATTAACCCCTAATCTGCCGACCGGACCTCGCCGCTACTCTAATAAATGTATTAACCCCTAAAGCTAAGTCTAACCTTAACACCCCCCAAAATTAAATATAATTTTAATCTAACGAAATAAATTAAATATTATTAACTAAAGTATTCCTATTTAAATCTAAATACTTACCTGTAAAATAAACCCTAATATAGCTACAATATAACGAATAATTATATAGTAGCTATTTTAGGATTTATATTTATTTTACAGGCAACTTTTTATTTATTTTAACTAGGTACAATAGCTATTAAATAGTTATTTACTATTTAATAGCTACCTAGTTAAAATAATTACAAAATTACCTGTAAAATAATTACAAAATTACCTGTAAAATAAATCCTAACCTAAGTTACAATTAAACCTTACACTACACTATCAATACATAAATTAAATCAATTAACTACAAGTACCTACAGTTACCTACAATTAAATAAGCTAAACTAAATTACAAAAAACCCCCACTAAATTACAAAAAATAAAAAAAGATTACAAGAATTTTAAGCTAATTACACCTACTCTAAGCCCCCTAATAAAATAACAAAGCCCCCCAAAATAATAAAGGTCCCTACCCTATTCTAAATTAAAAAGTAACCAGCTCTTTTACCAGCCCTTAAAAGGGTTTTTTGCGGGGCATGCCCCAAAGTAAACAGCTGTTTTGCCTGTAAAAAAAAAACACAATACCACCCCCCAAATTACAACCCACCACCCACATACCTCTACTCTAACTTAAACCCCCCTTAAATAAACCTAACAATACCCCCCTGAAGATCTCCCTACCTTGAGTCGTGTTCACCCAGCCGGGCACCGATGGACCAAAAGAAGACATCCGGAGTGGCAGAAGTCTTCATCCTATCCGGGCAGAAGAGGACATCCGGACCGGCAGACATCTTCATCCAAGCGGCATCTTCTATCTTCATCCATCCGACGAGGAGCGGCTCTATCTTCAAGACTTCCGGCGCGGAACATCCTCTTCCTTCCGACGACTACCGATGAATGAAGGTTCCTTTAAGTGACGTCATCCAAGATGGCGTCCCTCGAATTCCGATTGGCTGATAGGATTCTAGTTAATAATATTTAATTTATTTCGTTAGATTAAAATTATATTTAATTTAGGGGGGTGTTAGGGTTAGGGTTAGACTTAGCTTTAGTGGTTAATATATTTATTATAGTAGCGGCGAGGTCCGGTTGGCAGATTAGGGGTTAGTACTTGAAGTTAGGTGGCGGCGATGTTAGGGAGGGCAGATTAGGGTTTAATACTATTTATTATAGGGTTAGCAAGGGGGGAGTGCGGAAGTTTAGGGGTTAATAACTTTATTAGAGTAGCAGCGAGGTCCGGTCGGCAGATTTGGGGTTAATAAGTGTAGGTAAGGTAGCGGCGACATTGGGGGGGCAGATTAGGGGTTAATAAATATAATATAGGGGTCGGCGATGTTAGGGGCAGCAGATTAGGGGTTCATAGGGATAATGTAGGTAGCGGAGGTGTGCAGTCGGCAGATTAGGGGTTAAAAATATTTACTATAGTGGCGGCGATGTGGGGGGACCTCGATTTAGGGGTACATAGGTAGTTTATGGGTGTTAGTGTACTTTAGAGCACAGTAGTTAAGAGCTTTATAAACCGGCTTTAGCCCAGAAAGCTCTTAACTACTGACTTTTATCTGAGGCTGGAGTCTTGTCGGTAGAGGGTCTACTGCTCACTTCAGCCAAGACTCTAAATACCAGCGTTAGGAAGATCCCATTGAAAAGATAGGATACGCAATTGACGTAAGGGGATCTGCGGTATGGAAAAGTCGCGGCTGGAAAGTGAGCGTTTTACCCTTACCTACACGACTCTAAATACCAGCGGCCGGCCAAAACCAGCGTTAGGACCCCTTAACGCTGCTTTTGACGGCTAACGCAGAACTCTAAATCTAGCCGAAAGTGATTATCTATGTTTTTAAACAATAAACTCCTGGAGTAGACTGTCCTTTTAACAGAGAAAGAAGTTTGTGATTATGGAAAATGGATCTGAATAGTCTGCCTAGATCACTGCTGTGATAACACACACATTTATAGTTATATAAACTTGATCTGAACATTCGTTTAAAATTTTAAAATGTCATTTTTTTTTCATTGAAAACATTACCTATTTTTTTTTAAAGAGCATGGCCTGTTTAAATAGGCTGACAGAACATCTGTATGCAAAGGCCAAAACTTGCACAATGACATTTTCAATATTGGCTTTGGTTTTGATATGCAAGGCCAGATTTTTTCATTTCAATATAAAACCTAAAGCTGCAATTTTAAATTCTGTTTTTGAAAGCAACACGTGAACAAAGCAAAATAAATAAATACAACAATGTTCCTTTACAGGCATATTGGAAATGGGATTTATAAAAAAAAAATGTAATTACTAAATGTGATTTCCTGGGCCACAACTGTGATTTGTTTCTGGATTAATGACTGTTATATTTGGTAGGGTATCAGCAGAAGACAGACCATTGACCTGATATTCAAAATCACACAGGCATAGAAAGAAATTACGCAAAATCTTTGGGATTATTTTAGACCTTATATTGTAATGTAGGTGTCTCTGAAACAAAGGACACTACATAACAACATAAACATTTCTCAAGATACAATTTGTGTTTCTAATTTCTACGTTTCTAAGTGCCTCGGTGTACAGAAAGTCTGCAAGGCAACGATATATTACAAAAGGATTCTGATGTGAAGTCAAGAATTCCGGCAAAATATTCAAAAGTGCTGACATCACTGTTTAAAGGCAGCATCACAGAGGGGTGTTTTACTATGGGTGACTATGCTGGCAAAATATTCCAAGCAGCAAAGTCACTAACATTGGCGATGCAAAGTAAAGGACCCTTTTTAAAAATATTGCAACAAGCCTAATAACTATATCTATTTCCCCCTAAACCCCCTAAGTGAAAAAAAAATAACAAACACTAAATTTACAAAAATAACAAAACCTATAATTACAGGGGGAAAAAAACAATACCAAAAATAACAAAAACACAGTTATCCCTATCCTAAAACTAAAAAATCCACCCCAAAATAAAAAACCCTAAACTAAAACTAAAATACTGCAACCCCATTCTACCATTCTACAACTAAAGAAGCCTGATCTTATAAAAACCTCTAAAGTAAAGAAAAACCCCATCCTAAAAAAAAAATATTGCCCTGAAAAGGGAATTTGATCGGGCAGTGCCCACAGCTCTTTTGCTGCCCATAAACCCCCCTAATCTAAAAAAAGATTGCCCTGTACTTTAGTTAATAATATTTAATTTATTTCGTTAGATTAAAATTATATTTAATTTAGGGGGGTGTTAGGGTTAGACTTAGCTTTAGTGGTTAATATATTTATTATAGTAGCGGCGAGGTCCGGTCGGCAGATTAGGGGTTAATACTTGAAGTTAGGTGGCGGCGATGTTAGGGAGGGCAGATTAGGGGTTAATACTATTTATTATAGGGTTAGCAAGGGGGGAGTGCGGCGGTTTAGGGGTTAATAACTTTATTAGAGTAGCGGCGAGGTCCGGTCGGCGGATTTGGGGTTAATAAGTGTAGGTAAGGTAGCGGCGACGTTGGGGGGGCAGATTAGGGGTTAATAAATATAGGGGTCGGCGATCTTAGGGGCAGCAGATTAGGGGTTCATAGGGATAATGTAGGTGGGGGAGGTGTGCAGTCGGCAGATTACGGGTTAAAAATATTTACTATAGTGGCGGCGATGTGGGGGGACCTCGATTTAGGGGTACATAGGTAGTTTATGGGTGTTAGTGTACTTTAGAGCACAGTAGTTAAGAGCTTTATAAACCGGCGTTAGCCCAGAAAGCTCTTAACTACTGACTTTTATCTGCGGCTGGAGTCTTGTAGGTAGAGGGTCTACTGCTCACTTCAGCCAAGACTCTAAATACCAGCGTTAGGAAGATCCCATTGAAAAGATAGGATACGCAATTGACGTAAGGGGATCTGCGGTATGGAAAAGTCGCGGCTGGAAAGTGAGCGTTTTACCCTTACCTACACGACTCTAAATACCAGCGGCCAGCCAAAACCAGCGTTAGGACCACTTAACGCTGCTTTTGACGGCTAACGCAGAACTCTAAATCTAGCCGAAAGTGATTATCTATCTTTTTAAACAATAAACTCCTGGAGTAGACTGTCCTTTTAACAGAGAAAGAAGTTTGTGATTATGGAAAATGGATCTGAATAGTCTGCCTAGATCACTGCTGTGATAACACACACATTTATAGTTATATAAACTTGATCTGAACATTCGTTTAAAATTTTAAAATGTCATTTTTTTCCATTGAAAACATCACCTATTTTTTTTAAAGAGCATGGCCTGTTTAAATAGGCTGACAGAACATCTGTATGCAAAGGCCAAAACTTGCACAATGACATTTTCAATATTGGCTTTGGTTTTGATATGCAAGGCCAGATTTTTTCATTTCAATATAAAACCTAAGGCTGCAATTTTAAATTCTGTTTTTGAAAACAACACGTGAACAAAGCAAAATAAATAAATACAACAATGTTCCTTTACAGGCATATTGGAAATGGGATTTATAAAAAAATAAATAAATTACTAAATGTGATTTCCTGGGCCACAACTGTGATTTGTTTCTGGATTAATGACTGTTATATTTGGTAGGGTATCAGCAGAAGACAGACCATTGACCTGATATTCAAAATCACACAGGCATAGAAAGAAATTACACAAAATCTTTGGGATTATTTTAGACCTTATATTGTAATTTAGGTGTCTCTGAAACAAAGGACACTACATAACAACATAAACATTTCTCAAGATACAATTTGTGTTTCTAATTTCTACGTTTCTAAGTGCCTCGGTGTACAGAAAGTCTGCAAGGCAACGATATATTACAAAAGGATTCTGATGTGAAGTCGAGAATGCTGACAAAATATTAAAAAGTGCTGACATCACTGTTTAAAGGCAGCATCGCAGAGGGGTGTTTTACTATGGGTAACGATGCTGGCAAAATATTCCAAGCAGCAAAGTCACTGACATTGGCGATGCAAAGTAAAGGACCCCTTTTAAAAATATTGCAACAAGCCTAATAACTATATCTATTTCCCCCTAAACCCCCTAAGTGACAAAAAATAACAAACACTAAATTTACAAAAATAACAAAACCTATAATTACAGGGGGAAAAAACAATTCCAAAAATAACAAAAACACAGTTATCCCTATACTAAAACTAAAAAATCCACCCCCAAAAAAACCCCTAAACTAAAACTAAAATACTGCAACCCCATTCTACTATTCTACAACTAAAGAACCCCCCCTCCCCCCAAAAAAGAAGACTGATCTTATAAAAACCTCTAAAGTAAAGAAAACCCCCATCCTAAAAAAAAATATTGCCCTGAAAAGGGAATTTGATCAGGCAGTGCCCACAGCTCTTTTGCTGCCCATAAAACCCCCTAATCTAAAAAAAGATTTTCCTGAAAAGGACATTTGGTAGGGCATTGCCGTAAAATGTTTCAGCTCTTTTAGAAAAAAAATTCCTAATCTAATAAAACCTAAAAGAAAAAAAATTTTTTAAAGAAAAAGCCCACCCCCAAAAAAATCAGTCCCCCCCCACCCGCTGAAAGTGCAGACAAGTAGCAAAGTCTGTGATGTTTCACGGATTTAGCGCTCCCCATTACACCCTATGGGAGAAACATCACCATTTGCGGCCAAAATATCGACAGACCAATGGACTGCAAGGCGACAAGGTCAGAAACACAGTTTCTCGTCAGTCTGTCAATGTTTTGAATATCGGGGCCTAAGTGAGGTTATTGTATAGTAAAATGAATGAATGTCTGAGTCAGGTCCTCCATATGTAGAAGCAACTGAAACATGCTGGGAGGATGCTGAGAGATCAGTTCAAAAAGAAGTAAATGTTTACAGTCCAATAAAAAGATGGAAACATAATATATTAAAAACAACCAGTAAATACATTTTTATACCACCACTGTACACAAAAATCATTGCACAACATGTTGCAGGTTCAGAATTCTGAATCCTGCAGTATGCATTCTTGAACTGTAATGTACTAACCCACACTTTCATCTTGTGTATGACACAAATTCCCTATTTATTAGTTGCTTATATTGAGTTTATATTGATAGATGTGTTAATCTGTAATTGGAGGATTTGCCCTATGTATTTTTTTATTTTACCATACTAAATTATAACACTATATAAAGCTTTCTGCTTGTCTTCTATAGAGATTTCCCCAGTAGAAATGCCTAGTAGTTATTTCTATCCATGGTCATTGTTCTTTAGTCTTGATATCCACTCTACCTTTACTTCTGTGATGGAAAATTGCAATGTAATCTGTACTCTGAACCAATACCATAGCATAATTTTGAACAATACAGCTCCTATCCTATACTTTAATCCGACTCAAGGACTCTGTGCCAGTGTTGCAGTCCTTTGTTAGACATGTTGCTTTACAGCACTGCTTTATATGGACATCCAATGTGTCCTTGGCTGCCACTATTCATTAACAATGTGTCCTTGGGTATCAGTCTGTGTGGTCCCTCTCATAACATTTACAGTCAGATTTCATTGCCATTATGACATTCAGACCATCTTTAACAGTGAGTACATTAAGTTAATGCAGAGTTCTAGCTATAAATATTAATACTATTTAATACCTAGTTCCATGAATATTTCTCGGCCCACCATACCTTAATTCTATATATTGATTCTTGTCTGATTAGTTCAAATTATGTCAAACTAATCTAATAAGATTATACGTGTAAGCAAGAAAAATATAAAGGGGAATCCGTTGATGTGATATACTTGGATTTTGCAAAGGCATTTGATACAGTGCCACATGAAAGATTAATCTACAAGATTAAGGGACTTGGAATAGCTGAAAATGTTAGCTCATGGATAAATAATTGGATAAAAGACAGGGAGCAACGAGAAGTAGTAAATGGATCATACTAAGATTGGACAAATGTAATTGGTGGAGTTTTTCTGGGCCCTAGTCTTTTTAATATTTATATTAATGACTTGGAGCAAGGATTAAATAGCAACATCTCTATTTTTGCAGATTATACAAAGTTGTGTAAAGTCATTAGGTCAGTGCAGGAGGAAATTGCTTTACAAGGGGATCTGCAAAAATTACAAGAATGGGCAGATAAATGGAAAATGAGATTTAATACTGGAAAATTAATGGTTCGACATTTTAGAAGTAAAAATAAGCAGGCAACCTATTATTAAAATGGGATTAATCTTAGCAAAACAGCGGAAGAAAGGGATTTGGGAGTACTTATAGATAACAAGTTAAAGATGGGTGCACAATGCAGGGCAGCGTCTTCTAAGGCTAATTCCATGTATTAAAAGAGGCATTGCTGCAAGGGAAGAAAGCATAATTCTGTCACAATATAAATCCCTGGTAAAATCTCACCATGAATCTGGAGTGTAGTTCTGGGGACCAATCTAAAAAAAATGCATTGCAGACTTAAAAAAAAGATCAGAGAAGGGCCACAAAACTAATAAGGGGAATGGAGAATTAAAGCTATTAGGTGAGGTTAGCCAAACTGGGTCAGTTCTCTATAGAAAAAAGGTGCTTCAAAGGTTACACGATTACTTTATATAAAAATATTCAAGGCCCATATACAGAGATGGTTGAAGCTCTGTTTATTCCAAGAAAATAGTTTATGACAAGAGGTCACATTTTAAGGCTGGAGGAAAGGAGATTTAATCTCCAGCGATGTAAACGTTTTGTGGTACTCAATATCTAAGGAGGTAGTAAATGCCAAAACCTTAGATATATTTAAAAATGGTTGAAATACATTTCTAGCTATAAACAGAATTCAGGGATATTATTGCTTGTGTTAACTGTGTCACCTTTTTTAATTAGATTAATTTAAGCTCAACTGAAGCTTTTATTGTAAGGGTTTTAAGATTTGTATAGGTTGAATTTGATGGACTGTCTTTTTTCAACCTCATCTACTATGTAAAGACAAAAAAACAGTAGTAACAGTGGTAGTCAATTTTGGGTGGCTTGGTAGATTATCTGGTGATAATAACACTAAATTCTGCTTAATTCCTTTTAAATACATTAAAAAATACTACAAAATTGATGGAGTTAAAAGCATTTATGCATGTAAAAATAAATTATGCTGCATGATTGAAAATATCTATAGACAGGTAAATATTGAGTATAAGGACCTATGTGGCAAGAAAAAAAAATGTAGTAAATTATAAGCATTTCAATTCATGTGTATAAAAGAGCAGCAATAAATCATGTTAAAAATGTTTGCATATAAAATATTAAGTCATTTAAATTAAAACTAGTAGGAAGTGTATGATTGTGTACAACTGAGTCCTGGCTCACTGGCTGGTAGAGATGGCTATTTGTTTTCTTACCAATGCACATTCGTACTGAAAATCGGATTTTCATTTTCATAATTGAATATCCGAATAAATGCACCAGCAAAACTGAAAGAAAATTAAAAAATATTGATGAAATTCGTCAGTATTTATTAGTTTTTAACAAACACTAATGTAAATGTTTAACAAAAATTCAGTATTAATTTTGTTTTAAACAAAACTAATACCGAGTAGTGCAACCAGCAAATATTCAAGGAAACAAATTTCCTCAAATATTCAAGATGAAAATTTAATCAAAAGCAAAATTTTCTTGGCTGAACATGTCTACTGGCTGGCATAGGAAATGTTTGTTTAAAACAGGAACAACATTTTTTAAAAAAACAAACCATTGTACAGGGAGTGCAGAATTATTAGGCAAGTTGTATTTTTGAGGATTAATTTTATTATTGAACAACAACCATGTTCTCAATGAACCCAAAAAACTCATTAATATCAAAGCTGAATAGTTTTGGAAGTAGTTTTTAGTTTGTTTTTAGTTATAGCTATTTTAGGGGGATATCTGTGTGTGCAGGTGACTATTACTGTGCATAATTATTAGGCAACTTAACAAAAAACAAATATATACCCATTTCAATTATTTATTTTTACCAGTGAAACCAATATAACATCTCAACATTCACAAATATACATTTCTGACATTCAAAAACAAAACAAAAACAAATCAGTGACCAATATAGCCACCTTTCTTTGCAAGGACACTCAAAAGCCTGCCATCCATGGATTCTGTCAGTGTTTTGATCTGTTCACCATCAACATTGCGTGCAGCAGCAACCACAGCCTCCCAGACACTGTTCAGAGAGGTGTACTGTTTTCCCTCCTTGTAAATCTCACATTTGATGATGGACCACAGGTTCTCAATGGGGTTCAGATCAGGTGAACAAGGAGGCCATGTCATTAGATTTTCTTCTTTTATACCCTTTCTTGCCAGCCACGCTGTGGAGTACTTGGACGCGTGTGATGGAGCATTGTCCTGCATGAAAATCATGTTTTTCTTGAAGGATGCAGACTTCTTCCTGTACCACTGCTTGAAGAAGGTGTCTTCCAGAAACTGGCAGTAGGACTGGGAGTTGAGCTTGACTCCATCCTCAACCCGAAAAGGCCCCACAAGCTCATCTTTGATGATACCAGCCCAAACCAGTACTCCACCTCCACCTTGCTGGCGTCTGAGTCGGACTGGAGCTCTCTGCCCTTTACCAATCCAGCCACGGGCCCATCCATCTGGCCCATCAAGACTCACTCTCATTTCATCAGTCCATAAAACCTTAGAAAAATCAGTCTTGAGATATTTCTTGGCCCAGTCTTGACGTTTTAGCTTGTGTGTCTTGTTCAGTGGTGGTCATCTTTCAGCCTTTCTTACCTTGGCCATGTTTCTGAGAATTGCACACCTTGTGCTTTTGGGCACTCCAGTGATGTTGCAGCTCTGAAATATGGCCAAACTGGTGGCAAGTGGCATCTTGGCAGCTGCACGCTTGACTTTTCTCAGTTCATGGGCAGTTATTTTGCGCCTTGGTTTTTCCACACGCTTCTTGCGACCCTGATGACTATTTTGAATGAAACGCTTGATTGTTCGATGATCACACTTCAGAAGCTTTGTAATTTTAAGAGTGCTGCATCCCTCTGCAAGATATCTCACTATTTTTGACTTTTCTGAGCCTGTCAAGTCCTTCTTTTGACCCATTTTGCCAAAGGAAAGGAAGTTGCCTAATAATTATGCACACCTGATATAGGGTGTTGATGTTATTAGACCACACCCCTTCTCATTACAGAGATGCACATCACCTAATATGCTTAATTGGTAGTAGGCTTTCGAACCTATACAGCTTGGAGTAAGACAACATGCATAAAGAGGATGATGTGGTCAAAATACTCATTTGCCTAATAATTCTGCACTCCCTGTATTTTCGAATCAGTTCACACTGTACTAAACATGTCTAGTTCTAATATTGTAATTGCACTGTACAAAATGTGTTATTAAATTATAAAATCTTTGGTAGAGTGTCAACGTGATATTAAAATAAAACTAAACTAAAACATGTTCAGTATAGTGTGAACTTGACACAGTGCAATGTTTAAAAAACACACTATTTAAAATAAAATGTTGCGGTTACTGCCTTTAATGGATATTAATGTCCATGCACAAAACCTTTTTCCTAAAATGGAAAGAATAGGCAAAAAGTTAAAAACATATTTTTTAAATAACAATCGGCCAGATTACGAGTTTTGCGTTATGAGCGGCTCGGTACTAACTTGCAAGTTATTTCCACCGCTCACCTCCCTATAGCGCTGCTATTACAGGTTTTCAAATACCCGGTGTTAGCAGGCAATATGCCAGCGTTGAGCTTCATTGAGCTCCATACCGCACTCAAATACCCGCAATGCTTTGAGCTGGTTTTATGTGCTCGTGCACGATTTCCCCAAAGACATCAATGGGGAGAGCCAGCTAAAAAAAATCCTAACACCTGCAATAAAGGAGCGTAAAGCTCAGTAACGCAGCCCCATTGATGTCTATGGGGAAAGAAAATTTACGTTTACACCTAACACCCTAACGTTAACCCCAAGTCTAAACACCCCTAATCTGCTGCCCCCAAAATTGCTGACACCTACAGTACACTTATTAACCCCTAATCTGCCGCCCTTGACATCGCCCCCACCTACAGTACACTTATTAACCCCTAATCTGCTGCCCCTAACATAGCCGCCACCTACCTACATTTATTAACCCCTAATCTGCCGCGCCCCAATGTTGTTGCTACCTACCTACATTTTTTAACCCCTAATCTTCCGCCCCAATGTTGCCGCCACTATACTAAAGATATTAACTCTTAACCCTAAGTCTAACCCTAAGTCTAACACCCACTAACTTGAACATAATTAAAATAAATCTAAATAAAAATTACAATTAATACCTAAATAATTCCTATTTAAAACTAAATACTTACCTATAAAATAAACCCTAAGCTAGCTACAATATAACTAATGCGAGCTCAATCCTATTGGCTGATTGCATCAGCCAATAGGATTTTTTTACATTTAATTCCGATTGGCTGATAGAATTCTATCAGCCAATCGGAATTCAAAGGACACCATCTGACGTCCCTTAAAGGAACCTTCATTCTACAGTAGCTGTTGTCAGAAGAGGATGCTCCTCACAGGATGTCTTGAAGATGGAGCCGCTCCGCGTCGGAAGGATGAAGGTAGAAGATGCCGTCTGGATGAAGACTTCTGCCCACCTGGAAGACCACTTCTTGCCGTTTAGATGAAGACTTTCCTGGCTTCGTTGAGGATGGATGTCCGGTCTTCAAAAAATCTAAGTGGATCTTCGGGGGTTAGTATTAGGCTTTATTAAGGGTTTATTGGGTGGTTTTTATTGTCAGATTAGGGTTTGGGCTGAAAAAGAGCTAAATGCCCTTTTAAGTGCAATGCCCATCCAAATGCTCTTTTAAGGGCAATGGGGAGCTTAGGTTTTTTAGATAGGATTTTATTTGGGGGGTTGGTTGTGTGGGTGGTGGGTTTTACTGTTGGGGGTTGTTTGTATTTTTTTTTTTTTTTTTACAGGTAAAAGAGCTGATTTCTTTGGGCCAATGCCCAGCAAAAGGCCCTTTTAAGGGCTATTGGCAGTTTAGTTTAAGCTAGTGGGTTTTTTATTTGGGGGGGGGAGCTTTTTATTCTGATAGAGCTATTAGATTATTTTTTATTTTGTGTAATTTAGTGTTTGTTTTTGTAATTTAGTTAATTGTATTTAATTAATGTAATTTATTTAATTGTAGTGTAAGGTTAGGTGTTAGTGTAACTCAGGTTAGGTTAATAACTATTTACTAACTTGTTTATCTAGTTAAAATAAATACAAACTTAGCTGTGAAATAAAAATAAAGTCTAAGCTAGCTTAGGGTTTATTTTATAGGTAAGTATTTAGTTTTAAATAGCTATTATGTAGGTATTAATTGTAATTTTTAATTAAATTAGATTTATTTTAATTATTTTAAAGTTAGTGGGTGTTAGGGTTAGGGTTAGACTTAGGGTTAGGTTTAGGGGTTAATAACTTTAGTATAGTGGCGGCGACATTGGGGGCGGAAGATTAGGGGTTAATAAGTGTAGGTAGGTGGTGGTGATGTTAGGGAGAGCAGATTAGGTGTTAATAATATTTAACTAGTGTTTGCGATGCGGGAGTACAGCAGTTTAGGGATTAATATGTGTATTCTAGTGGCGGCGATGTCGGGAGCACTAGATTAGGGGTTAATCATTTTGTTTTAGTGTTTGCGTTTCAGGAGGGCCTCGGTTTAGGGGTTAATATGTAGTTTATGGGTGTTAGTGTACTTTTCAGCACTTTAGTTATGAGTTTTATGTTATGGCTTTGAAGCGTAAAACCCATAACTACTGACTTTCAGTTTACTGTATGGATCTTGTAGTTATGGGCTGTACCGCTTGCTTTTTGGCCGGACAGGCAAACTCATAATACCGGCACTATGGAAGTCTCAATGAAAAAGGACTTTTGGAAAGCTGTGCTGCGGTAGTTACGTTGTTCCGGCCAAAAAAGTGTGCGGTGCAGCTATACCTGCAAAACTCATAATACCAGCAGTAGGGAAAAAGCAGCATTATGAGGCTTTTTCACCAATAACGCAAAACTTGTAATCTAGCTAAAATGTAGTTAAAATACAGAGTGATAGATTATGAGTGGTGAAGTTTTTGTTGGCTGTTTGAGCGCGAGTTAAATTCCACCCATATTACAAGTTGAAAGTAAATGCCAATGGTGCGAGCACAATTACTCTGATTTCAGAGGTCTAGATAACTGTTACTCGAGTCCAAAATGTGTCACAAAACATATCAAAAATACATTTAAAAGTGCAGTTTCATTCATAATAACACTATCTAATAAAAATTATTTAAAAAAATATTGCAATATAAAGTTATTTGTCATCAAACCAAAACCGCTGCTATAAGCGCACTGCTCACACACTTTGATACCAGACCTAGAGACAGGGAGGAGAAGACTACAATTTCCATAAAAAAAGTTATAAGAGCTCAAGGATATGAGATGGCAGGTGTTAGGGAAAAAAACAGGCAAAAAGTGTTTTTACATATTGATCCATAGGACCACATGTATAAATATTTGTATGTATTTATATATATATATATATATATATATATATACATGTATTTCTATGCATATGCATACATGTGTTCATATGTGTTCATAAGTTTATATACAGTATCTCACAAAAGTGAGTACACCCCTCACATTTTTGTAAATATTTTATTATATCTTTTCATGTGGCAACACTGAAGAAATGACACTTTGCTACAATGTAAAGTAGTGGGTGTACAGCCTGTATAACAGTGTAAATTTGCTATCTCCTCAAAATAACTCAACACACAGCCATTAATGTCTAAACTGTTGGCAACAAAAGTGAATACACCCCTAAGTGGAAATGTCCAAATTGGGCCCAATTAGCCATTTTCCTCCCTGGTGTAATGTGACTCATTAGTGATACAAGGTCTCAGGTGTGAATCGGGAGCAGGTGTGTTAAATTTGGTGTAATCTCTCTCACACTCTCTCATACTGGTCACTGGAAGTTCAACATGGCACCTCATGGCAAAGAACTCTCTGGGGATCTGAAAAAAAGAATCGTTGCTCTACATAAAGATGGCCTAGGCTATAAGAAAATTGCCAAGACCCTGAAACTGAGCTGCAGCACGGTGGGTAAGACCATACAGCAGTATCACAGGACAGGTTCCACTCAGAACAGGCCTCGTAATGGTCGACCAAAGAAGTTGAGTGCACATGCTCAGAGTCATATCCAGAGGTTGTATTTGGGAAAAAGACGTATGACTGCTGCCAGCATTGCTGCAGAGGTTGAAGGGGTGAGGGGGTCAGCCTGTCAGTGCTCATACCATACACCGCACACTGCATCAAATTGGTCTGCATGGCTGTCGTCCCAGAAGGAAGCCTCTTCTAAAGATGATGCACAAGAAAGCTAAAGATGCACAAGAAAGATAAACGTATTTGGTTCAGATACTGTCAAACGTGTGTGGCGGCAACTATGTGAGGAGTACAAGACAAATGTGTCTTGCCTAGAGTCAAGCATGGTGGTGGGAGTGTCATGGTCTGGGCCTGCATGAATGCTGCCGACACTGGGGAGCTACAGTTCATTGATGGAACCATGAATACAAACATGTACTGTGAATTACTGAAGCAGAGCATGACCCCATCCCTTCGGAGACTGGGCCGCAGGGCAGTATTCCAACATGATAATGACCCCAAACACACCTCCAAGACGACCACTGCCTTGCTAAAGAAGCTGAGGGTAAAGGTGATGGACTGGCCAAGCATGTCTCCAGACCTAAAACCTATTGAGCATCTGTGGGGCATCCGTAAACGGAATGTGGGGGAGCGTAAGGTCTCTTAAATCCACCAGCTCTGTGATGTCATCATGGAGGAGTGGAAGATGACTCCAGTGGCAACCTGTGAAGCTCTGGTGAACTCTATGCCCAAGAGGGTTAAGGCAGTGCTGGAAAATAATGGTGGCCACACAAAATATTGACACTTTGGGCCCAATTTGGAAATTTTACACTTAGGGGTGTACTTACTTTTGTTGCCAATGATTTAGACATTAATGGCTGGGTGTTGAGCTATTTTGAGGGGGCAGCAAATTTACACTGTTATACAGGCTGTACGCTCACTACTTTACATTGTATCAAAGTGTCATTTCTTCAGTGTTGTCACATGAAAAGATATAATAAAAAAAAATTAAAATATGAGGGGTGTTCTCACTTTTGTGAGATAAACTATGTATTTACAGACATATATACACATATAAATACAGAAATACATACATCTCATTGCAATTCTGCACTCGTGTTTGCACAAGCTGGCAGCTGTTATTTTTTTATTCAAAATGAGGCTTGATTAAAGTCTATGAGGAATACGATCCTGCATTCACAATTTTGCAAAAATATACTTTTCTACGTGTGGATGTAACTACAAGAGTGCAAAAGTTTTACTTGCGACCTGTAATAAGTGTGCAACTGGGCACGCAGTGGTAAAAACACTCACAGAAGCGTAAATTTGCACTACACTCGTAACCTTCCCCAAGCTTAATATCCTTTAAGAGATCACTCTCTACATATCTCAAAACAGAATGCACCTGTCATGGTTGATTATACAGTATATTTCCTACCTGTTCTATGTTAATTTTTTGCATCTATTGTGTATTATTATTGTTTTTGTATTCTATTGTACCCTATTGTAATCAATGCAATGTTTTGTGGACCCAGGGCATACTTGAAAACAAGAGAAATCTCAATGTATCCTTCCTGGTAAAATATTTTATTAATAAATAAATAAATAATATATATATTATGAAATAGCACTGTTGTGATAATCATTTTAGCTTTTTGCCCTGTATTTTATTGAGCAAAATTTAGAACCAACATAACCAACACATTTGTTTCCCATTTATTAATAACTATAAATACCACATATTTATAATGTTTATTGTTATCTTATAGTTTTGTGGTATTTTTTGTATTGTACCCAGGGTTGAGTTTTTAGCAAAGAATGTGCACATTACAGGTTTTAGAACTTTGTAATGTATATTGAATAAGACTTTAGTGTGAAGGGGCTAATTTTGGATTAATAAAAAATAAATGGCGTCAAGGCTTGAATTGTTTTTAATCACTTTACAAATAAGAACATTACACATACTATATTCAGTTTAGAATATTTACATTTAACTAAAAAATCTAAGGTTTCAAGCACTAGATTATTGTAATATATTTATTTTTTTTGTATATGGCCTATATTATCAGTGAATATTTAAAGAAAGCTACATATTTCTTGACAGCACAAGCTTCATACTACAATGAACTGTTTTCATTCAAGGGGTAACTATAACAAAAATCAAATCTCTCTCTTTAGAGACTTAAATAAAAATTGGATTACTATTAATGATATCGAAATAAAAAGAAACAACATATGAATTCAGCCTCATTATGGACAGGTTGTCTTGAAACCATCATGTAGACAAATCAATGCCTTTTAATATGAACCAGACAAATCATGATCCCCTACTCACTCTAACAAACAACACAGTATTGTATGGAAATATAAAAAATGTGGCTATAATATTAAAGGGGTGAATATTTACACATTTGGTGCATATGGTATCAGTTTAAACACAGTTTACAGGAAACAAAAGTATTCTTTATAGAAAAATCTGAAAGCAATATATTGAAATATAATTTATAGTGTTTGACTCAGATATTTATATCTTATTTTAATAATAAGAAAATATTTATTGATTTTATCTAATAAATAGATTGATGATAGTATAGACAGATAGATGATAGATAGATAGATGATAGATATATAGATAGATAGATAGATAGATAGATAGATAGATAGATAGATAGATAGCTGATACATAGATCGATAGATGATAGATAGATAGATAGATAGATAGATAGATAGATATGATAAATATATAAATAGATAGATGGATAGATAGATAGATATAGATAGAATAGAAATAGAAAGACACATACACATGTGTAGGATTGGGAGGGTTTTGTGTGCATCTATGCTTATGCACATATATTTCCTCACCAAATCATTGTATTATTGTTTAATTTCTGTTTGTATTATTTTGTAACTCAAATAATTATATAGACAGTTTATTTGTTAATATGTCAAGGCACTCAATAGTTTTATATTTACACTCATCAAAATAAACCTACAAATTTCAAAGATGTAAAGGGTACAGTTGAGATTTTTGTGTCAGATTCTATGCAAATACCTATAACTAAGTGTGACAACTACTCATGTAATACTTGTCTTTGAGCATTGTATAATGGCCTCAAAAATAGTATACATTGAAATACTTTACCAAATCCACTGGACAGACAATAGATGTCAGTCTACTATGTTTACCTACTATGTTGAGAAAGTATAATTTTTTTCTTCTTCTATTTAATGACAAGTGACTGCATCTGACCTGTTCTGAGAGCTCTCTAATAATATCTCAGTCCAGCACTGGATCTCATTAAGGCAGAAGAAACTGTCATGCAACTTTGAGTGTGCAGTAACTGTAGAGGTAGAAAAAAAAAGGGGGAACTATGAAATATATTCTTCCTTCACATGTTGGCATAGACCTGATATTTTGTGCCAGAACATATAATTAAGCAAGTGCTAAGTATAAAAACAGTATTTTCCCCCATAGCTTTATGAATGAATACTTTAGAGAATGATAATTCTTTCATACATATTAAGGGGTTTAACTAAAAAATGTTTTTTTAACATAATTCAAAAACCTGTATTTATTATATCATAAGAGAAGCTTCGCCATTGCTAGAGAGTTGATTTATTCTTATTTTTTAGTTATATAAAATGTATTGCTTATAATCGGCACACAATTATTCTTAAGGCTTAGTATTAGATGTAAATTAAGTGGTTAAGATGAATATATGCAAATTAACTATTTACCTTTTAAATATTTGGCTACAGACAATTTAAGATATTTAACTAAAATTAAAGTGAAGGTCAATTTTGACAAATTAGTGCCCGGTTTTTAATAATCCTATTTAAAAACAAGGGCACTTTAATCCATCAAAATTGACATTTCAAGCGTTTTCTTCAAAAACGTACCTTTTAATCCTGAGAGCCGCTGCAGCACTTCCTCCACCCATCGCAAGTCCTCTTCGTGGGTCCAAAATGACGAATCCAGCTTCATCCAATCACAGCGTTTCCTCAGGCCATGATCCCCCGGGGGGAACGGCGTGATTTGAGGAAGTCGGATTCGCCATTTCTGACGTAAGCAGAGGCTTCCGACGGCCGGGGGAATCAATGGAGCAACTTTCAGGATTAAAAGGTAAGCATTTGAAGAAAACGCTTGAAATTTAAATTTTGATGAATTAAAGTGCCCTTGTTTTTAATAGGATTATTAAAAACCGGGCACTAATTTGTCATAATTGACCTTCACTTAAACAATAAAAAGTAGCAGTACATTTATTAAAGTGTCATTCCCCTCCCCCCCCTAAATGGTGAAAATTTATTTTAATTTTATTACTTGGTAAAAAAGTGCATTGCAGTTTATGTTGTCACTCAAACTTGAAAGTTTTTTGCTATAACTCCTCTTTAAAGGGACATTAAACACAAAGGACCAGATTACGAGGCCTATTTATCAAAGCGTCAACTGAAAATACGCTGGAATTCCACGTCGTTATTGTCGCGAGATTGTTCCACCGTAGTTATCAAAGCGTCAAGATCGGCAAATGTTGAAACTTGTGACGTAACATATGATCCCGCAATCTCAACGCACATCGATACAAGTTAAAAACCCGTGGCATTTGAGCGGGATCGTGTTCATTCGCCCTCCTATTCGACACTATTTGAAGCTCTCAAAAAGTTATCAAAATTTCTACAGCTACGCTCGCGTCTTTTCTGACTCAGCATACCTGGTTTACCTTCAGGTCGCGGATGCCATAGAACTCAATGGGAGACGGAAAACACAGAAAGCTTATGTACGATGCTGCAAGAGAATGAAGTATATTACATAATAAAAAGTAAATTAGAAACTTTATTACAATTGTATACCCTTTCTAAATCAAACAATATTATTGCTCCACATTTGGTGCACTGGTAGATATAGGGATAAAAATGAAAAATACATTACTACTTGTGGATTATGCTACAACTTTTTCTCTCATTACAAAGCAAGGGGAGAATATTATTTCTACATATTTTGTGCAAAGTTTTGCCCCAAACTTGTAACACTAATAGATGTAGAGATAAAAATGAAATAAATACACAACATAATATAGCTAACTTCCTTTTTATTTTTTTTAAAAATCTATGTGCACCATGTTTAAGCCATGTAATACAAGTCACGCTCTACACTTCGCGCCATATTTGTCTCAACACTTTCACACAAATTATGACGCAAACCCCTAAATAACCCACACACTAGTGATTTTTTCCACCACTTTTGATTGGAATATGCATAATCACATGATTTATGACATCAGCCAATCTGATTCAAATACACATTATAAACTATCACTAACGAACCAAATTGCTCGATACTTGTGTCATTGATCACTCATCAGAACTTGTAAGTGCCATTTGTTACATTGTGCATTATACTTTGAAAAGTATGTATATGTGAAATTAGTATTAAAGATAAACATTGATGCTGACATTTGGACACACAATGTAATATTTTAGACAAGGATCTTAAAATTCGAATTGATGTTTGATTCAAAATAATCTTTTAATCTATCATGATTCAGATACAGCAGAAATTAAAATCATTACTGGCATGCTATTTTCAGTGTATTTCTTCCTTGTCGTGAATTTCTTTTTCAATAAGAAATGTCATCTTATATGCCAGCCCATTTTATAACACCTGTAAAGGGTTGTTTTTTAAAAAATAGATTGGGTTAGACAGGTGTAGAGAGAAACCTGGCCCAGCTCTTAAAGGGACAGGAAAGGCCAAAATATTCTTTCATGATTTGGATAGAACATACAATTTTAAACAACTTTCCAATTTCCTTCTATTATCAAATTTGCTTCATTCTCTTGTTATCCTTTGCTGAAGGAACATCATTGTACTACTGGCAGCTAGCTGAACACATATATTTAGCCAATCACAAGAGACAAATGTATGCAGGCACCAATTAGCAGATAGCTCCCACTAGTGCAGCTTAAATTTTTACTTTCCTTTAAAATATCCATTGATTGCAAATAAATACATATGATACTCTGATTACATGTTATATTCGCAATTAGTCCTGCTCAGAAAAAGAATACATATACACTATATACAATAATGTGCTAAAGAGAAATGTGCTTGTTCGTGGACTGTAATGAAATGATTTAAATAAGGTTAGGAAAAACGTGAATAGCTGTGACATCGATGACTGTTAGTTAACACCAGTCTGATGCTCTTCACACCGCACTTGAAGCGTGTGTTTTTGACAGCTTTTTTTATAAATAAGGAGATCGTATTCAGATCCACAGCCGCGATGTTTGGCAAGTTTATTGACGTCTGCGAATGCAACATAGTTGGCGCTTTGATAAATATCCCCCTACAAGTGAAGAGCTAAGTGTCGCTTTCGCGTTAACTTCTCCCCATAGACTTCAATTGAGCGCACCTTTATAAAAACGAATAGTTATTGCTCGCACACTAACCCATCACAGCGATAGAATAACTGTGCTAAATCCGAAGTTATGAATATTTCATATGCCAATGTTCTTTACATAGCAAAAAAAGTTATTTTTAAAAAGATATTTCTATATAGATATGATTTTTGTAAAATCTCTCTCTCTCTCCCTCTCCCTCTCTCTCTCTCTCTCTCTCATAAGAAAAGCACTCACTGGACTATGGACATCAGTGTAAATAAAGAATTTATTGTGACGTTTCGGGACTAGCAGCGTCCCTTCCTCTGACAAATAACAAGTGGAAAAACAAAACATTTATAAGCCTACAAAACCCTCCCCCAGGTGGGCTACCAATCAAAATGAGCCGTGTGCAAAACAAGCCTAAGCATGTGTAATTAGTAGATTACTGGTCAAAACATTGTGGAATATGTATAATATTACATAATGAAAGTGTGTTTAAGTATAATTACTTAGATATTAAGATAAGAGTAGAACTAATGGCCCCCCAATACGACCTGATCATATTCATAACCAAAATTTGTAACAATCACTCATGCACATATGTGTCAACAAAGACCCTAATAGGCTAGCCTCCAGCACGCCTCTGAATCCTCATTGGATAATAAAGCTCCTCTCTGTGTGACACGTATGTCAACACTCCAGACTCGCGTCCCAATTACTAACCAAAACAGATCAAGCATTGTATTCAATCAGAAAACATGTCTCAGCAATTGGGTGTCTAACATCACATGGGTATCAATATGATGCTGATTTTCTTACTTGGATTTCAGCCCCGTCGGTGATATGGTATTAGATCAAGAATGATCCGCCCCCAACACTCATTGGTCGAGAAGCACCCGCCCCTCATGCATAGCTGACATACGCCCCACCAAGACACCTAGCCTGTCACTACAACAACAATGTCATAACTCCCAACAAGCAAATATAGTTCAAGCATTAAACTCGCAGTGTGCAACTGACAGAAAACTAACTGCCACAACTTAATGAGTAGCCTGCACGACCACCACAATCTCTCAAAAAATTCTCGGAGGGTTGCCATAGCAACATATATACAAAAACAATATAAACGAAATTATAGAAGCGGCTACATAATCAAAACTGTAAACATTAAAACATGTCCATAGTGTGAACATCACGCCACACAGTGTGCAACAAACGACAATCTGAATCCCTCATCGTAATGGTTAACCTGCCCGACATCACCAATCGTACATTATGATGTCGGAGGGTTGTCATAGCCTATCTAATATATAGACTAATCAAAGAGCAACTAAATGTCCAACAAGAAAAAAATTCTTTGATGGAAACCTCACGCTACATCTGCTACCCCATGTCTCCAAAATGTGTAGATAATCTATAAAAATACTAAAAAAATGGAAAATAATAATAAAAAAATGATTAGTAAAAATTATAATATACCACCGACAGCCCTGACCAACTGTCTCTGTCACCCCAACATGGTGAATTTTGTGTAAATAGTTACCAAAAGAAAATAACCTATAAACATAGGGACTTGGGGGGGGGGGGGGTATACCTGTGCAAACAGCAAAATCAGCAACACTACTCAAAATCACTAGAAAATTAAAAAGATAAAAATTAAAAAAATTAAAAAATAAAGAACCATAGAAAAACAAAAAACAAAAAGCATCAAGCATCCTCTGGGATTCCATCCCTGTGGAGCTACGTCAGTAGAAAAGGTATGTTACCTAAATCTGAGTGCTTACCCCTACACCAAATTCCATTGCCATCCTGGCACAATATTGGTGTATATTCATCAAATGTAATCACTACAAACAAAAATCACCTGTATACTCCATACATAACCTTCCATCGCCACAGAAGGAACAGCAAACCATCCTATGTACTCCCTAAATCATATAGAGTCATCTGGATGAACAATCCCATGGAGTGTCAACTCTCATATCATAATGTGACTTCAAACCTATAAAAAATAAAAGAGAGATCATGTTGCTTAATCAAAATGAAGAGATCATGTAACTAAGGTCTTGGGGGCACATAGTTCACAATTATCCACCAAAAGGTGTGTATGTGCAAAAAATGTGATGCAAAGTGTTGCATAAAAAACAAAACAAAGTTAAAAACAAATTAAAAATTAAAAATTAAACACACCTCATATGTCTTCCGTAAGGAAGAAATGTAACAACAATTGTTAAAAACAATAGGACTACAGGGAACACATTGTATTATCAAAATATCAACTATCAGCGTATAGACACTAGAAGGATATAGTTTAAATAAACACTATAACTTAAGAGAGACATACATGTCCAAAGAAAGAAATGGAAACATGGACTCTCAATCATGTTTATATATCAACATCTAACAGATCAATGGACTCTCAGATATTGGATCAATGAACTCTCATGGACACTAGGATGTCTTCTGTTCTTTATAGAAAGTTCTGCCAGCCTGTCTGGATATTCAAGCCTCTTGGTGCCAGTGTACAAAGTTCATGTATCCAACGTGCTTCTTTCTTGAGGAGTATTTTGACTCTATTACCACCTCTTCTTAGAACTGGCACATGGTCGATGATTCTGAATCGTAAGTCACTCACAGTGTGCCCCGCTTCAAGAAAGTGACGAGCCACTGGATGTTCTGCCTTTCCTGTTTTTAAAGCCAATCTGATGTTAGAACGATGATTAGCCATCCTAACTCTGGCGTCATGGGTCATCTTATCTGTGTAAAATTTTCCACAGGGACAATTAAGCAAATACACAATGAACTGGGTTGTGCACGTGAGGAAGAATTTGATCTGGTATCTCTTGCGGCAATCAGGATATTGAAATGTCATGCCTGTGTGCATACTATTGCATGTAACGCAACTGATGCATTTGAAGCAACCCGCTTTCTTTTTTAGCCAGGGTTGTTTTTCGTTCTTCAAGGGGATGTCTGTCTTTACCAACAAATCCCTCAGACTTCTACCTCTGCGGTAAGCCAATCTCAGTGCCACCCATTCAGTGAATGGTAATGTGGGGTCACTTTGGAGTATTTTCCATTCCTCTTTAACCGCTTTTGCAATATGGTATGGATCTGGACTATATGTGGTAACAAACATGAGCTGTGGCTTTCCCTTGATATTCTGAGCAGTCTGCTCATCTTGGGATAAGAGAGCCAGTTCTTGTTGTTCACCAAGACTCTTCTTGTTGTAGCCACGTTGAATGAACCTCTGTGTCATTTCTGACAATTGTGTCCACATTAGGTTCTCATCAGTGTTGTTTCTTATCACACGTTGGTATTGCGCTTTTGGAATGTTGCGTATTAATGCTGGTTGGTGGCAGCTTTTTGTGTGCAATATCATGTTGCGGTCAGTTTTCTTTCGGAACAGGGTGGTGCCTAATCCATCTGAGGTTTTAAATGCTCTAACATCCAGAAAATCCACTGTGTCAATATTGGCAGTATGTTGAAATTTAATTGTACTGTCCATCCCATTAAGGGTGTTAATCCAGTTATCCAGAGTATGTTCTCCATCACACCAGATCAAAAATACATCATCTATATAACGACAATAGAACATAATGGCTTTAGTTTCATAAACTTTCATTTGTGTGGATTCATACTCGGCCATAAAAAGATTCGCCAATGAGGGGGCCATATTTGACCCCATTGCAGTCCCTTCTATTTGTAAGTAAAAGGTGTTCTCAAAACGGAAGAAATTATTCTCCAGACACATGGTAAGTAGATCCACCATGACTTCCTCCGGAAGTCCAACATATGGAGTACTTCTTAAGTGATTGACAACTGCTGCAATCCCCAACTTATGGGGAATCACTGTATATAAACTCCACACATCCATCGTCACCAATAGATCAGTCGGTTGGATATCCCTCAGCTGAGTAATAGATCGAATAAAGGCATTGGAATCTTGTGTGTATGATTTCATTCTTTTTACCATAGGCTGTAGATGAAAATCCAAAAACTCAGCCAATGGCTGTAGGAGCGATCCCCTCGCCGAGACGATGGGTCTTCCTGGGGGGTGTGTGGGATCCTTGTGGATTTTTGGTAGCGTATAGATAATTGGTGTTATGGGAAAATCCCTCTTGAGGAATTGATACTCCTGTTTGGTAATTAACTCCATATCGCACCATCTTTCAAGTTTTTGATCGATAGATCTCTTCAGTTGGTGAGTGGGATCACTTTGTAAAATCCTATAGGTCTTTGTATCTGTTATCTGTCTCAAAAGCTCAGATCTATACTGATGTAAGTCCATCACAACCACAGCACCACCCTTATCTGCTGGGCGTATACTGTATATATATATATATATATATATATATATATATATATATATATATATATATATATAGATAGATAGATACACACAAATATATATGGACGTGGTACCTGGGCTTGTCTCATTTGGCCAGATATGTATTACGCTTTGTGTGGTTTTTTCCTCCCTGCATAACTCTGGGAATCCCAGTCAACCGCTCTTCATACACCTGAGAAAAAAGATTATCACCATCGCATGAAAGATCATCAGAGAGTCCAGAGTTACCATTGAATATAAAGGCTCATCCAAACTAATGGAATAAGAAGTAGATTAAGAATTCTTAAGGACACCATTCTGGGAAAGAAAGATTGAATCACCTTTACACACACACAGAGCTGATATCTTACCTCATATAATTGAGGTCTGAGTTGGTAAACAGGATTTTTTTATTTCAACACACAATATTAAAAAGCTTTCTACAAAAGAAATCAATAAGAACAGCATACAGCTATTATTTAAGAACTGTTTAGCTCTATTAAGGAAAACATTTTTTTCATGTATCAGAAAGACTGACTATAGCAGAGCGCCTTTTAAAGGGACAGTCTAGGCCAAAATAAACTTTCATGATTCAGATAGAGCATATAATTTTGAACAATTTTCCAATTTACTTATATCACTAATTTTGCTTTGTTCTCTTGGTATTCTTAGTTGAAAGCTTAACCTAGGAGGTTCATATGCAAATTTCGTAGATCTTGAAGGCCACCTCTTTTCAGAATGCATTTTAACAGTTTTTCACCACTAGAGGGTGTTAGTTCGCGTGTTTCATATAGATAACACTGTGCTCGTGCACGTGAAGTTATCTGGGAGCAGGCGCTGATTGGCTAAACTGCAAGTCTGTCAAAATAACTGAAATAAAGGGGCAGTTTGCAGAGGCTTAGATACAAGATAATCACAGACGTTAAAAGTATATTAATATAACTGTGTTGGTTATGCGAAACTGGGGAATGGGTAATAAAGGGATTATCTATCTTTTAAAACAATAAAAATTCTGGTGTAGACTGTCCCCTTAACCAATATTGATTGCTCTTTAACTAATAATATATATATATATATATATATATATATATATATACAGTATATATACAGATATCTATAGCTGTATATATTTAAAAATACAAATAACATTTTCTGCTATGTAAAGAACATTAGAATGTGAAATATTTATATAAAAAAACTGTAATACATATTAAAATGTAACAAATATAAATTTTAATGTTTAAAGGTATTTGAGAACAATTATATACATATGTGTGTTTAGATTTATCTATATACATGTGCATATTTGTGTGCATATGTGTATGTATGCATGTATATAAATATATAAGCACATAAATACACACACACACATATATATATATTGGGGGATAGGATCACTACCAACTGAGAGGGAACAGAGGGAAGCAGAAATACAAGTAAATAACAATGTTGTGAATTTATCCTACTACACTCTAACACCCTCTCAACTGTCTGTCCTAAGTTATGGTCTTAATTTCTCCCCTACTAATAACGTCACTATATTTAAAACACTACTGGATGTAAATAAGCTAATTAGAAATATTACCCTGAAAAAACACTATCATGATACATCCAATGCATTTGACAACACTGAACAATCTGAGATAGATATTTACTCGTTGAATAGTTTATCTAACAGATCTACTTTTAAAGAGGCCTGTGACATAGTGACCCTTGACCATCTGAAGAGAGAGGGGATTCATGGGACAGATTCCACATTAAGAAACTCATTTGGAGGATTCAGAAATCCCTCAGAGTTTTACCCTATACATAGTAGAGGACAAACGCTAGAGACTTTCTTTAAAAGGGTTGAGAGAGACCTCACTCAGCTTAAATCTGCTAATAGATGTACCAAACCCAATTTGTCAAGAAAAGAAAAAATGGCCCTTGAGGAACTAAGGGGTAGAGAGGACATAGTTGTCGGTTCAGCGGACAAAGGTGGCTCAATTGTAATCATGAATAGAACGGATTATGTTAAGGAAGCTTTCTGTCAACTTCATAAAACTGACAACTATACCCTCCTATCTATAGATTATACATGAGCCTTTCAGAGAGAACTATTGAGTATCTTGGATGATGGGTTGGAGAATGGGCATTTTGATCAAAAAGCATTTGAGTTTCTTTGGGTCGATCATCCTGTAGTGCCTATTTTCCACCATCTGCTCAAGATACACAAATCCCTAAGTGATGTTAAATGGCGCCCCATAGTCAGTGGGATAGGCTCCCTCTCTGAACAAGTGTCCCAGTGGCTGGATAGTATATTACAGTCTTTTGTTACCTCCTTATTTAGCTACCTTAGTGACACAAAATGTGTGATAAGAGTTTTGGAGAATATGAGATCATGATTCCTTCAGGTGGGCCACCGTTGACGTGGTGGCACTATATTCATCTATTCCTCACAAGGAGGACTTAGAGACAATATCTTTCTTTCTGAAAAATCACTCCAAATTCACTGATGATTTCCAATAATATATTCTGAGGATACTCAGGTATCTGCTCACCCACAATTATTTTAAGTTTAAGGGTGATTTCTATCTCCAGAGATGTGGGACGGCTATGGGGGCCAATTTTGCCCCGTCTTAGGACAACCTCTTCATGGGTTGGTGGGAGCTGTCCCACATCTTTAGAGATGGAAACCCCTTTAGACATCTAGTCCATTATTATGTACGCTTTATGGATGATCTACTTTTTATTTGGTTGGGCAGTGCCTCTGAGTTTTCTAAATTCATTGATTATTTGCACTATAACACTGTGGGTTTACAATTCACCTCTGAATTACAAAAAGACAAGATTAATTTTCTTGATAGCTTGATTAAGGGGATAAAGGAAGGTAAAATTGTCACAAATATATTCAGGAAATCTACGGCAGGCAATGCACTCTTGCATGCGAAGAGTTGCCATCCCTGACATGTCGAAACGTCAACATTTATGTCATTGTTGAACTCATTTGGAAGTAAAATTTCACTGTTGTGTTATATAAAAAACCTGTGAGTGCCCTCCTTCAATGAAAAGTTTCTACATACTCCTACGAAGACAGCACCCAGGCAGTGATTACACCTGAGTGGAAGGAGTACTGGGCTACCGGCTAATCTTTATATATATATATATATATATATATATATACATTGTATATATATATATATATATATATATATATATATACTGTATATATATATATATATATATACTGTGTATATATATATATATATATATATATATATATATATACTGTATATACATATATATATATATATATATATATATATATATATATATACTGTGTATATATATATATATATATATATATATATATATATATATATATATATATACAGTATCCCACAAAAGTGAGAACCCCCTCACATTTTTGTAAATATTTTATTCTATCTTTTTATGTCAGAACACTGAAGAAATGACACTTTGCTACAATGTAAAGTAGTGAGTGTACAGCCTGTATAACAGTGTAAATTTGCTGTACCCTCAAAATAACTCAACACACAGCCATTAATGTCTAAACCTTTGGCAACAAAAGTGAGTACACCCTAAGTGGAAATGTCAAAATTGGGCCCAAAGTGTCAATATTTTGAGTGGCCACCATTATTTTCAAGCACTGTCTTAACCCTCTTTGGCATGGAGTTCACCAGAGCTTCACAGGTTGCCACTGGAGTCTTCTTCCACTTCGCCATGACAACATCACAGAGCTGATGGATGTTAGAGACCTTGCGCTCCCTCACATTCCGTTTGAGGATGCCCCACAAATGCTCAATAGGGTTTATGTCTGGAGACATACTTGTCCATTCCATCACCTTTACCCTCAGCTTCTTTAGCAAGGCAGTGGTCGTCTTGGAGGTGTGTTTGGGGTTGTTATCATGTTGGAATACTGCCAGGGAGGGATCCTGCTCTGCTTCAGTATGTCCCAGTACATGTTGGCATTCATGGTTTCCTCAATGAACTGCAGCTCCCCAGTGCCGGCAGCACTCATGCAGGCCCAGACCATGAGACTCCCACCACCATGCTTGACTGTAGGCAAGACACACTTGTTTTGTACTCCTCACCTGGTTGCTGCCACACACGCTTGACACCATAAGTTTATTTTGGTCCCAGCGGACCACAGGACATGGTTCCATAATCCATGTCCTTAGTCTGCTTGTCTTCAGCAAACTGTTTGCAAGTTTTCGTGTGCATCATTTTTAGAAGAGGCTTTCTTCTGGGATGACAGCCACCCACTCAACCTCTGCAGCAATGCTGGCAGCACTCATACGTCTATTTCCCAAAGACAACCTCTGGATATGACGCTGAGTATGTGCACTCAACTTCTTTAGTCGACCATGGCGAGGTCTGTTCAGAGCGGAACCTGTCTTGTGAAACCACTGTATTGTCTTGCCCACCGTGCTGCAGCTCAGTTTCAGGGTCTTGGCAATCTTCTTATAGCCTAGGCCATCTTTATGTAGAGCAACAATTCTTTTTTTCAGATCTTTAGAGAGTTCTTTGCCATGAGGTGCCATGTTGGACTTCCAGTGACCAGTATGAGAGAGTGTGAGAGCGATAACATCAAATTTAACAAACCTGCTCCCCATTCACACATGAAACCTAGTAATACTAATGAGTTACATGACACCGGGGAGGGAAAATGGCTAATTGGGCCCAATTTGGACATTTCCACTTAAGGTGTATTCACTTTTGTTGAGCTACAGTTCATTGAGGGAACAATGAAAGTCAACATGTATTGTGACATACTAAAGCAGAGCATGATCCCTCCCTTCGGAGACTGGGCCACATGGCAGTATTCCAACATGATAACGACCCCAAACACAACTCCAAGATGACCACTGCCTTGATAAAGAAGCTGAGGGTAAAGGTGATGGACTGGCCAAGCATGTCTCCAGACCTAAACCCTATTGAGCATCTGTGGGGCATTCTCAAATGGAAGGTGGGGGAGCCCAAGGTCTCTAACATCCACCAGCTCTGTGATGTTGTCATGAAGGAGTGGAAGAGGACTCCAGTGGCAACCTGTGAAGCTCTGGTGAACTCCATGCCAAAGAGGGTTAAGGCAGTGCTAGAAAATAATGGTGGCCACACAAAATATTGACACTTTGGGCCCAATTTAGACAATTCCACTTAAGGGTGTACTCACTTTTGTTGCCAATGGTTTAGACATTAATGGCTGTGTGTTGAGTTATTTTGAGGGGACAGCAAATGTACACTGTTATACAGGCTGTACACTCACTACTTTACATTTTAGCAAAGTGTCATTTCTTCAGTGTTGTCACATGAAAATATATAATAAAATATTTACAAAAATGTGAGGGGTGTACTCACTTTTGTGGGTTACTGTATATATACATACACATATATATATATATATATATATATATATATATATATATATATACAGTATATATATATATATATGTGCATTGTTTTAAATAAGTATTTCAATACAAAATCATAGTGTGTATGTATACATGTATATATGTGTGTGTATATATATATATATATATATATATATATAAACACATACATATATATACACACACACATAATACAGTATATATATAAATATATAAATACATACACATATTAATTAATATATATATATATATATATATATATATATATATAGTATCTCATTAATGGATGTGTGTTATTTTGAGGGGACAGTAAATGTACACTTATACAGGCTGTACATTCACTACTTTACATTGTAGCAAAGTGTAATTTCTTCAGTGTTGTCACATGAAACAATATAATAAAATATTTACAAAAATGTGAGTGGTGTACTCACTTTTGTGAGATACTGTATATAGTGTATATATATATACATATTTATTCATATATGCATTGTTTTAAACAAGTATTTCAATACAAAATCATATTTTAAAAGTTAACAACTCCACTATTTAACATTCCGATTAGCACACTTTCATCTTAGAGCTTAAGTAATAGTTGATATGAGTTTTTAAGCACCCCCCCACCCCAGAAGTTTAATATATGAGGGATTTTGTGCACATGCTAATATATTACTTTCAACCTGTAATATGAGCAAAAAGATAAAAGCACTATTGATTTAACTTGAGTGGTATTATCGCACAATAGCGCTATTTATGAAATCGACTTGTAATCTAAATCTGTCTGCTTTTAATATCTTTCCAAAATGAAAACCTTGAATGCACAAGGCACTATTAAATTATTAATACACCTTTTTTTCATTTACTGATATGTAACAACTCCCTGCTGACTTCCCAGCCAATCACCAACTTTAATCTATAGTAAATACCTCTGCCAGGCTGATTCCCTATATTAAATGCTCTCATCTAATGCAGAATGCCATCATCTCCTTCAATAGCTCATCATAATCTATAGAATTGAATTCAAAAGCTGCGTTGTAGACTGGTTCTTCCATCTGTACTTTTCTTACCTTTGTCTAATTTCTATGCCTTTCAATCCCCACATTACCCGTTAACACACCCATCTACAGGCAGTTTTTGTCATGTACTCACAGTAATATTGGTTCCACTCTTTTATGTTCTATTGTTTTTAATTTAAGCATAATAAAAATACTCAGAGCTGACTCAAGACATTGTGCTGCCTAGGTAATAGAATGTAATAACTCTCCCAGCTCTCCAATCAGTACTAACTAAATCCAACCATAGTCAGCAGTCTCAAAGATTAAAGTTCAGCAGATTCAAGTTTTACACAAGCATTCTGATACCCAAATGACAGACCCCATATGAGAGATAATTCTATTGAAAAATGTTATTAGCTAGAAGTTGGATATCCCAACACTGGCAACAATGACTGCAGTATAGCAGGCTCCAGTGCAATATATACAATTCATTGTTTGGGGGGAACATGTACTTAGACTGTCAGGAACTGAATGAAGCGACAGTAGCAGAGAGCCACTTTATAAAAACATTTACTGCTCCTTCTCTGCTCAACTTTCTGCACATAAGTAACATAAAAGTAACAAATGGTGTCAGAGTGAGGACAAATTTATTAGTGCTAATTACCAGTAACAGTGCCTGTTATTGAAGGGTGCTATACAGAATAAACTTAAAAAAAGAAAAAAATGAATATAGAAATACTGATATCTACGTGTAGACCTTGATTAAAGTTGTGCTTAAGTCAATACAAATAGTTGTGGTTCACCCACTAAAAGATAGGTTTAGACACAAATAAATATATGCTTTTCCACAAGAAATATGATGGTCTCTTGTAAATAGAAGATATGAATCAACCATAAAATATAACGTTTGTTATGTATTAAAAAAACAGCAGAAAAATGTAAAAAAAATCAACTTCTTGCTGCACTGTCACGTGATTAAAAACACTACATCTTTGTAACCAAATTAAATTATGGTGCATTGCACCATATAAAGTTATGATATTATATAAAGTTACTATCCTTGCTGAGATGTAATTAACTAAGTTACAATGTGGCAAAGATATTATCTAGCCATTAGAAACAGCACCTGTTTGGGCTTTGCAAAATACCCGCCTCCCATTATATATATTTTTTTCCCTTGAAGTTGTGGATCTTAATTTAAAGTATTAATCATTAGATATTTGTTAAACAAAAGGTGAGCTGGTTAAAATAAAAAAAGTCCCGTGTCGCGGACGCGTTTCACATACGCTTCCTCAGATGGGTGCTATACAGAATAGTCTGCCCTCGATTTCCTGTGTATTGGCTAGCAACAATGAGTACGAACATTTTTGTCTTCATATGCTCTTCCTGTGTGCTGTCCTTGTCAAATGCTGCATTTGTCCAATAGTCCCAGAAGATCTCATTATACAGCAATAGGCCCTGCCCATACCCATAAACCAAATAAAAGCTAAAAAAATGTGTATTGCATTAAAAAGTTGTAGTACAAGGATGATTTTTTTTTTTATAAATAAAGGATATGTATATGACAGCATATTATGACAATAGTCATTAAGGTTATAGAGTCATTCTCTAACCAGCATATCCATACTCGAAAATAATTAAATAAAATTTACTTTCTAAAATTATTGGGAAAAAGTATGTTTCAGGTCAATACTTTTGGCATACAGAAAAGCTCTCTCGACTTCATTACAAATGTTTGACCCTTTGCCAACTTTGCATTCTGCACCAAGAGTTTTCCCATGTGTGGTAATGCTTCAAGTCTTGTCAGTATAATTTCATAGTGTGGTTGCTTTGAAGTGTGAAAAATAAACTAAAAAAAGCCTTAAAAGAAAGTAAAATTATGTAAAATTATACCGGAAGGCTCAACTTTTTTTTTTTTTTGCTTGACAAACTATTTAAAGGGAATCGTACAGTATTACTTTTTAAGGAGATCAATCAAGAAGACAGGCATATGTTAAATGTGTTTTCATTATATCCATCTATGATCAATCTATCTATCTATATATCTATCTATCATCTATCATCTATTTATCTATCTATATATCCATCTTTCAATAATCTATTTATCTATATCATCCATCTATCCATCTATCATCTATCTATCTATCTATCTATCTATCTATCTATCTATCTATCTATCTATCTTTCCATCTATCATATATCTACCTATTATATATTTATCTATTTATCTGTCTATCTATCTATTATCTATCTTTCTATCTGTCTGTCTATATAGCTATCTATCTATCTATCTATCTATCCATCTATCTATCATCTATTTATCTATCTATATATCCATTTTTCCATCATCTATTTATCTACTGTATATCTATCCATATATCCATCCATATATCTACTTTTTCATATATCTATCTATTTTATATGAATCTATCTATCATCTGTCTATCTCTTTTTATTGAGCCTTACAAAAATCCCCACAAAAAGCAGTTTAATTAGTATAATTAATTTTAACATATTTAAATATAAATAGTTTTAATATATTTCATGAAATGTATTTTATTTTAAAGAGCTGTAAACAAAATCAAATAAAACGTACTATCTGTACCTATTAGGACTTTAGTAATCCTACCCTTTTCTACTCCTCCTGATCAATAACATGCCAAATGTTGTGGGCTTAGAGAAATCACAAAAAAATATGAAAAGAGCACAACATGTTTCATTTAAATTTATCTTTCATATCTTTCATTCCCCCCCCCCCCCACAGCTTAAATATATGCAACAACAGCAGGGGGAAGGAGATCTGTTCTTTTGTTATTTTAAAAACATCACAGGTTATTTTAAATTTGCACAAACAGACAACATCTGTATGTTTTTTACATTATGTGGTGGTTCTAAGATCTTAGACGAAGATCATATTTGCTTTGTTTGTTTAAAACGTTTGTTTTTATAAATAGATTGGGTATTGCTTTAATATAAACCTCCAACATGCCATTAAATAATATGAATACATTATTTGCATCTGTATATTACAGAAATTAAAAGTTAACACATTCATATTTCTGTCCCCATTTTTTTTTATTATGCAAATGGAAAAAAATAAAAAAATGCAGTTTTATGAATGAAAATACACTTCATATACGTGACTTTTTTTTTCTTTTATGATTCAGATAGAGCATGCAATGTTAAAGGGACAGTCAAGTCCAAAAAAAACTTTCATGTTTTAAATAGGGCATGCAATTTTAAACAACTTCCCAATTTACTTTTATCATCAATTTTGCTTTGTTCTTTTGGTATTCTTAGTTGAAAGCTAAAACTAGGAGGTTCATATGCTAATTTCTTAGACCTTGAAGACTGCCTCTAATCTGGATACATTTTGACCACTAGAGGCCATTAGTTCACATGTTTCATTTAGATAACATTGAGCTCATGCACGTAAAGTGACCTAGGAGTGAGCACTGATTGGCTAAACTGCATGTCTGTCAAAAGAACTGAAATAAGGGGGCAGTCAGCAGATGCTTAGATGCAAGATAATTACAGAGGTAAAACGTGTATCATTATAAATGTTTTGGTTATGCAAAACTGGGGAATGGGTAATAAAGGGATTATCTTTCTTTTTAAACAACAAAAATTCTGGTGTTGACTGTCCCTTTAAGCAACTTTCTAATTTACTCCAATTATAATTTTTTCTTCGTTCTCCTGTTATCTTTATTTAAAAAGCAGGAATGTAAAACTTAGGAGCAGGCCCATTTTAGGCTCAGCACCCTGGATAGCGCTTGCTTGATGGTGGCTAAATTTAGATACCAGTAAGCAAGCATTACCCAGGTTTTGAACCAAAAATGGTCCGGCTCCTAAGCTTTACATTCCTGCTTTTAAATACAGATAGCAAGAGAACAAAGAAAAATTGATAATAGGAGTAAATGAGAAATTTGCTTAAAATTGCATGCTCTATTTGAATCATTAAAGAAAAAAAATTGAGTTTAGTGTCCCTTTAACCATATATTTATTGTACTCAAACCATTAAAAAAAAATTAATCGCTATGCAAAAATATTTGTTTAGATCGAAAAAGGCTATATTAAAAGGGAACCAGAGCTCTTCCAATGAATTTTATGGTTTATCCATTAAAGAATTATTCAAAATATTTTTTTTTTGCAAAAATGTGCAAGAAATATGGGTTCCCACTAATTAAATATATGCATCACAACCCTTCCTCTGAGGCATTTATGGTGCAAGAACAATGCGGGCATGCAATTTTTCATACCACAGGCAGCCATATTGGAAGGAAGGCGCTATCTGGTCTTTTTAGTGAGAAACTTTAATGAATAAAGTGTGACGTTTCACTTTATAAAGTGTGACGTCACAGTTTATTCTTTAAAGTTTCTTACTAAAAAGACCAGAGAGGTCCTCCTTTGTCCCTATAGTTACCCGCTGGCACCCTGGCATTTGCTTTTTGAGGTGAGAGTGCTCTCTTTGAACATTATATATATATATGTGTGTACATATTTATTTATATGTGTATATATGTATTTACAGACATATAAACACATAAATACATATGTATACATATATACACACACGTATATATATATATATATATATATATATATATATATATAAATGCATTGGAGCCCTTTGCCATTAAGTAGATGTAAACATGTAAAAGCATATTTATGCAATATTCATATTTAACAAAGGTTTTAACTATGTATTTACTGTAAATATCTGACATTGCAATATTCTGCTCATAGCGAAATATATTCTATGTATTTTTTAAATAGATATTCCTATATATATATCTGTATATATCGATATATAATCATGTAAAGATACTTTATATAGGTATAGATATATATTGTACCAAAATACAATCAGATGATGGTAGAATTGTGTATTTATGAATAAATATAACATATTCTGCTATGTGCAGAACATTTGAATGTCAAATATTTATATTTCATGTTGGGTTAGTGCAAATGAGAATATGCAATCGGGTTTGCGTGAGAGCTGGATGTTTCCACTTTTTTTTCTATGGGGGAATATGTGAAAGCACATGTGATATTCTCACTTTGGATTTTTATACTTTTTGGGTTACCGGGAGAGCGAAAAAAAGTTTACTTTCAACTCGTAATATGAGTGCAACCCAATAAGCACAAAAATCTTACTTCTAGCTCAATTAATGCTCAAGCGGTAGCATTAATTTGCGCTCCACTTGTAATCTGTTTTCAAATATTCTTGTTTTTCTTTTTAATAATAGAAACTTAAAAAAAAATAGTTTTTTTTATCTTCTAAAGGTACCAAGGTACAGCGTATTGCCGCACAAACACATTTTGTTGTCAAATGTTCTGTTATCAAATTTGCTTCATTCCCTTGGCATCCTTTGTTGAAAAGAATATAAAGGAAGACTCAGGAGCAGCATTGCACTACTGAGAGCTCGGTCCTGATTGGTGGCTGTAAATGTATGTTTCTTTTCATTGGACCATCAAATGTGTTCAGCTAGCTCCATTAGAGTATACCAAGAAAAAAAAAACTAATTTGATTATAGAACTAAACTGGACTGTTTAAAATTTGATGTTCTAAATGATAAAAGAAAAATCTTATGATTTTGTAGTTCTGTGCATTTACATGTGTTAAACATGCAGCAAAAATGCTTATTACTTTATCTCTTTCACAGACATGTGCTGATATTTGTTGTAGGTACTTTTGCTAAACTTTTTCTTTGCATGGTATCATTTCATCTGTATATTACAATAGCCGACAATGTCAACTTGTTTGGTATGCATTCCAATAGTGTGTATTTTACCCTTTTTTTTCTTTGCTGACAGTCTCTTCTATTCTTTACAAAATATTTTCATTCAAATGTCAGTGGCATATTTAATAGATATTCATTTGTTCTCAGACGAATGTGAAAAAATATATATTTTGTATTTGTATTTTCCACATTTTGCTGAAAAAATAAGCAAATAACACTTTAATGAAAAACAAATTAACCTAATTCATGTAAGAAAAAAAATAGTTGATTCATTCAGGTGACTAAAAGTACTCCCCTAAAGGCATGCAAGCAGAAAAGGCTTCAAAAGTTCAAATTTACACTATTAATGTGGACAATTATTCAAATGTTCAAATTTGCCGTATTTATAAGAATTTTATTCAAATACTTAGTTCATTCTAGTGCTAGCCAACAGGTATGGGCAAAATGTTATTGTTTGTCATTTGTTTAATAAATCAATGATGAATATGGCAGCAGACAGAGGCATTCGGCTACTTTTAGTCCCATATTTATTAGTGTAAAAGAGTTGCACACAAATATCTGTGGAAATCCAGTAAACTAATGACCATGACAAAAAATTCTGCCCATGCCTTGCAGCCAATAAACCTTTTCACTTTTGTTGTTGACCAGACCTGACCTCATTATTTTTTTGTACTGCATTTGGTAGTAACTCTAGCTACTACTTTAACTGTATTAATATTGATACTGTTGACCACACTCTTTTGCTTCAAACTCTCCAATCCATTGGCATTTGTGACACAGCCCTCTCATGGTTCTCTTTCTACCTGTCAAACCGTATCTTTAGTGTAGCCTTCTCTGGGGCCTTCTCTGGCCATCACCACTTTCTGTCGGGGTACCGCAAGGCTCTGTCCTCACACATCATCATTTGGTTCCCTAACTAAGTCCCATGGTTTCAATTATCATTATTCATTTGTATTCCGACGACACCCAAATCTACTTCTCTGAACCAGACCTTTCTCTTTCCTTGCTAACCCGTGTCACTAACTGTCTTTCTCACATCTTTTCCTGGATGTCCTCTCACTATCTCAAGCTAAATCTCTCCAGAACTGAGCTCCTAATTTTTCCCCCTTCTTCCAAAATCTCTACACCCAATCTCTCTATAACTGTTGAGGACTCCATCATTACCCCTTCCCCGCATGCCCAATGTCTTGGGGTCAAATTTGACTCAGATCTTTCTTTCACTCCTCACATTCAGTCCTTGGCTAAAGCCTGTCGCTTCCACCTTAAAAACATCTCTAAAATTATTATACAAGATACGCTCAGAAACACAACCAAAGTATCAGAGCTAATATCTATAAGAGGCACCAAAACTGCAAAATATATATATGATACTAATAAAAATAATAATAATATAAAATAATAATAAACATCACTTGAAGATAAAACAAAAAAGAAAAAATTAAAGAAAAAATTAAACATTTAAAAATCTCTAAAATTAGACATTTCCTTACACAAGAATCAACTAAGATTTTAATCCACTCTCTCATCCTTACCCACCTCAATTACTGAAACTCTGTACTCTCTGGTCTCCCCAGCTGCCGCCTAGCTCCTTTACAAATGATAATGAATGCCTCTGCCACGCTCATCTTCCTTAAACGTCACTTTTCATCTGCTGCACCTCTCTGCCAATCCCTTCACTGGCTTCCTCTTGCCTCTAAGATTAAACACAAAATTCTCACTCTGACATACAAAGCCCTCAACTGCACTGCTCCACCCCCCTATATCTCAGACCTTGTCTCCAGATACTCTCCCTACCGTCCCTTTCGCTCTGCTCATGACCTACTACTCTCCTCCTCTCTTGTTACCTCCTCACACCACCATTTACAGGACTTTTTCAGACTGGCTCCCATCTTGTGGAACTCTCTGCATCGCTCCACCAGACTCTCCCCTAGTTTTGAAAGCTTCAAGCACTCCCTAAAGACTCTACTGTTCAGGGATGCATACAACCTACACTAACCTTTCTTGTTACCATTTCCTCTCCTCCATTGCTATCCCCTGAACCCTCTTAGCATGCAAGCCTAAGAGTCCAGCTGTTTGTAGATCACCTTCATAAGAGCTGACTACAACAGCGTGACTCTTGGCAGGGCCCTCTACCCGTTTGATCCTTATAAATGTTTTGTTGTACTCCACCTTTGTTTATAGCACTGCGTAATCTGTTGGTGCTCTACAAATAACCAATAAAAATAATAGAGTTTAAGCTGCTGCCCAGTTGTCCTGAAGATGTTTCCCCCAGGAAACAGCAGAGAAATGGATTTTAGTTGTATACATAACTTACTGCATTATTGTTATAATAATATGAAATATATTTGTAATCCATTCCTTGCTTATCAGTATAACTGTTTTAGAGATTTTTAGGATTCACATAATGAGATATCAAGTTAACTGTAACATGACAGCTGCTATTGCTTTTTTTAAATATGTTTCATAATTATACAGATAGGTTTGTCAGGTGTCCAATATTCACGAAGGAAGTTGTGTATTTTAACAGGCTGTCCAGTAAAATATGATTTTCTGACTGGTAGGGAAAAATAGTTTGAGGGGTGTTAAAATATTGCTCTATGTGTGTAATGTGTAGCCATTGGGGTAATATCACTGCTTTGTCTTTTCAAATGAGAAACATGTGGTTGTAAAAAAGGGCTTTGTGTGTGTTACTGGCATCCAAATAGGTAAATTATTTATTTGAATGTTACTGGGAGCCAGGAGTTAACTTCAATGGTCTTTTATATATATATATATATATATATATATTAGAGGGCTTATTGATGGGGCATAAGGTACAGCTTTGGGTAGAGGATGATTATGGGATATCTCACCTACCAACTGAGTCCAGTCACCTAAAGGTTGCCCAGTATTTTTATAAAGGTCAGCTGGCAAACCTAGTTGGTTGTACAGGAAAATTCTCTATAGTTTTAACATTTTTTTTCTTTTTACAAGTGCTCACAAGAGGAATATGAAATATAATATTAGAATTGCATTTTGAGTGCCAGTCACCCTTTTGTGACCCCCCATAGTCAAGTTGACTTTGCACCTTACCCAATAAAACACACCACACACTTATTGTTGGGATTGAAAGGCTGCAGCTCCTTTATTAACAATAAATAAACATAAATAACATCAACTTTTATAAACAACCCAGTGCTTGCCCCCACTTATTCCTCTTACAAGCCCCGCCCAAATCAGGGGAGGGGCTACCACCATTAACCAACCCCCTGTTGCTGAAACAGGAAGTCCCAACAATCTCTTAACAGGCGTAAGCCTCTACCTACCAGGGCAAGCACCCCGCCAATGCTGCGACATCCTACTCAGCCGGATTCCAGGGAGGGAGGGCGGGAAATTAATCCCCCACCGTGCTGCTCCTGATTAAAATGTGTGTTGCCACTTCCTGTCTTATGTTTATAAACCCCTTATTCAGCCCAGCCCCTTGTCCTTTCTTTAACCCCATGTCTTCTTCCTAGTGGGGTCACATAACCCTTCCTTCCATCCTCTCATACAGGGTTCCTACTTGACCCCCCATAGTCAAGTTGACTTTGCACCTTACCCAATAAAACACACCACACACTTATTGTTGGGATTGAAAGGCCGCAGCTCCTTTATTAACAATAAATAAACATAAATAACATCAACTTTTATAAACAACCCAGTGCTTGCCCCCACTTATTCCTCTTACAAGCCCCGCCCAAATCAGGGGAGGGGCTACCACCATTAACCAACCCCCTGTTGCTGAAACAGGAAGTCCCAACCATCTCTTAACAGGCGTAAGCCTCTACCTACCAGGGCAAGCACCCCACCACCTCTCACCCTCCGGGTGAGAACCACCACCCAAAGCCAAGGCCTTCTCAATCCCCTCTTTCAAAGTAAAGTTAAATAGGTGAAGCCCCACCTCGTTAAGGTGGACCCCGTCTTTCAAATAAAAGCACCTCCCCGATTCCCCCTCAAACTCCACATGCCTCAAGCCTATACCCCCAACACGCCTCACATACCCGCTCATCATCCTATTGATCTTCCGTCTGGAAGCCTCCAACCTCCCCAGATCCCAGGCTTCCCTCCACACCAACCGACTCTCAATCTCAGACCATACAATGATGACCCCAGGAATGAGCTGCCGCAACCGTTCAATACCCCTCTTCATGTCCTCCACCAACTCTTTCTGGGACATGAATCCCAAATCATTTCCCCCGACATGTATAACCAAAACCTGTGGGGTAGAAAACAATCTAGAAAACTCCACCACCTTCCTCACTAGCTGATCCCACTTCATACCCCGGATCCCGAACCACTTGATCTGCACCTGCTCCCTAGCAAGTCCCAACTGTAAGCCATCGTCCTTCACCGCGGCAGCCTTCCTGGCCCAATAAATTTATGAGTGCCCGATCACCCAGCACTTCACCGGACCTGTCGAGACAAAGAAAGCCGTATCAGCTCCCACCCTGCGCTTAGGCACTTAGCCCTGGCCTCACATACCCCCGAAACCTATCCGATCTCCACCTCCCAATCCTCTTAATCACAGCCACATCCAAACCCAACCCCGCAGCCTCAGTCGCCGCCCCAATCCTAAATGAATGGGATCCAAATTCCATAGCCCCTATCCCCAGCCTCCCCAAGGCCTTCCTGAAAACCACAATAAACTGGTATTTCGACAATATGGACCCATCAGCATGGACAAACAATGGCCCCTCCCCCCTGGGGCAGAGACTGAGGTAAACACAGGTTGAAGCCACTGGGCAACATTCGCCCCCGATCTCCCTTAAGCTCACCATGCATCCTTTCCCCAACTGATCCGTTTTCGACCGTCTCAACCACACTTCTACCGCCCCCTCTCTCACGATCACCTCCCCACCTTGAAGACCCCCTTCATCTCTCCTGTTTCGCCCCACCAATTCCGACACCCGAAAAACGCTAGGATAAAAGCCGCCTTGAACAGCTCTACCTCAAATTCAGAGACACACAACCCTCTTAAGCAACCCACTACCTTTTCCAACACAGCGAACGTCACCGGCCTCCTGCCATCACTCCTCCTTCTCCCCCTACACAAACCTCTCACCGCCATCCGTACCATAAACACCTTTGTGAGGTCTCCACCCCCCACCAACTGGAACCAAAACGCTAAGGCCGCCACCCTTTTCTTTATTTCTGAAGGCGACAGCCTCTCCTCCCCCCACCTTCTTACCCAGGCCAACAGCACCCTTAACTGGTTATCCTCATCCTCCAGTAAATGCCTCCCCCCATGCAACTCACACCATTGCTTCCACACCCGGGCGTATGCCTTCCACGTGGCGCCCGCCAACGACCCTCGTATCAAGTCAATTACACCATGCCCAAGCTCCATAGATCCCTCGGGCAAGGCACGCCTTCTTCGTCTGCCTCCGGTGCTGCTGCCCGGAACCGCTCCCACTGCAAACGGGACAAAGCGTCAGCAATCACATTCAGCTTACCCGGCACATGCACAGCTCTGAAAGTTACGTTATTCCTCAGACACTCCAACACAAACGCTCTCAGCAACTTGACCACCGGAGGGGAACTCGCCGTCAACCTGTTAATGGCCATCACCACCCCCAGGTTATCCGAATGGAAGGTGACCCTTTTATCCCTCAGGATGTGGGGCCATACCCGCAACGCGACCACTACCGGGAAAAACTCCAAGAACGTGAGGTTCTTGGTTAACCCACTCTCCCTCCAGCTGCCCGGCCACCTGTCAGCACACCATTTTCCTTGAAGGTAAGCCCCGAACCCCTGGGCCCCTGACGCATCCGTGAATAGACCCAAGTCGTTATCCGACCAACCTACCTCCTGGATAATCAATCTGCCATTGAATTCGCCCAGAAAAGTGACCCACACTCTCAAGTCCTCCTTCATTTCCCTCGTCACTCTGACATGGTGCCTCTGATCTGACACTCCCGCCGTCGCCATTGACAACCGGCGGCAAAATGCCCTGCCAATGGGGATTATCCGGCATGCAAAATTCAACTTCCCCAGCAGTGACTGGAGCTGCCGCAACGTTATCTTCCTGGCGGCCAGCGCTTCCCCCAACACGTCCCTCAATTTATCCTCTGGGAGCCTGCATTCCATCCGAATCGTGTCCAACTGTATCCCCAGAAAGCTCAATGATGACACCGGCCCCTCCGATTTTTCAGCCGCAACCGGGATACCAAAATCCCTGGTTACCTCCCCGAACACCTTCACTAGGAGTTCGCAATCTCCTGAACCCGCTGCACCCATGAACAAGAAATCGTCCAGGTAATGGACCACTGAGGATTTACCCGCCTTCTGCCTGACCACCCATTCAACAAAGGAACTAAATTTTCAAAGTATGCACAGGAGATTGAACAGCCCATTGGCAGGCACATGTCCATGAAAAAAGCTCCCTCAAACGAACACTCCAGCAAGTGATGGCACTTAGGGTGCACCGGCAGCAGCCTGAACGCTGATTCCACATCCGCCTTGGCCAGCAATGCCCCCTTTCCAGCCTTTCTCACCAACGCTACTGCCCTGTCAAAGGAAGCATAATTCACTGACACCAACTCTGGGTCAATCCCATCGTTGACTGACAGCCCCTTTGGGTGCGACAGATGATGTATCATCCGGAATTGGCCTGCCCCTTTCTTTGGGACCACCCCCAGCGGAGAAATTCGTAGACCCTTCAAGGGCGGTTTTTCGAAAGGTCCCGCCATCCGACCCAAAGCTACCTCCTTACGCAACTTCTCCCTCACTACCCCCGGGAATTCCCGTGCCGATTTCAAGTTCCCCCCAAAAACCCCTGGTGCCTGCTCTTTATGTGGAATAAAAAACCCCAAACTAAACCCCGTCAGCAGCAAGTCGGCAACCGCCGCACATCCCCGCCTACTGGTGTACCCCTTTAGCCATGGCACCATCCTTCCTACCTTCACCGGGGTCCGCGCCCGTATTACCCACCTCTCCAGGCTTTCCTCCCTGCCGCGCTTTCTTAAAGCACTTGGCAAAGAGTGGATTCCCCCACAGCCCGAACACTCATGCTTGTATTTGCATGATGCCCTGAAGCGGCATTGACCCTCGTTGAACTGAAAGCACAGTCCCTTCCGGATAACCGACGATGTGCTCCCAGTACCCCCTCCGGCTCCAACTCCCTGCCCTGCGGACCGAAAGGACTGCCCCCCCCCTCAGGGGCGTCATCATCTCCAACCAGATCCCTATATCCCTATCATCCCACCGCATCTCGGGCCTCACCGCCATTCGCTGCCGGAACCGCTTGTCGTACCGCCACCATGCCATTCCGCCATATGTTCTGTACGCATTCGCAATCTCATCATAATAACAGAATAGGCACGAACCTTGCTCTGAGAACTTTTCCCCCATCACACTTGCTAGAATACAGAATGCCCTGGACCAATTCCCGAATGTCTTGGGCAGCTTCCTCCATCGCTTCTTCCTCTCCTCCTCCTCCTTTTTCCCTTTCTCCTTGTCGTCTTCTTTCACCTCCAATACCTGGTCCAAAGGAAGAAGCGACAGAATCTCTAGGTATTCCCTCTTCCAAATCTTCTCCCGCAACTCACTGGTAAGATGGATCCCCAACAGTCCCACTGAACACAGATACGGCCTCCTCAATGCATCCTCCGGCACCTTCAAAGTTTCTCCCCCCCACCTGCGGCCCCGCTCACTGCCGGCAGCGTACTTCCTCCTGTCTGCGATCCTCCAGTTTGGGCCCCACCACCTGACTGCACCCATGCCGCCGCTGGCGACCCCACCCCTGATGGTTTCTCCAGGGTCGCTATTAGGCCCTTCAAGCCTGCCAATAACACCTCTCTCTCGCCAGCCAAGCTATCATTCACTCCTGGAAGCAGCACAGTCGACTCACCTGCCGACCGCGCCGCTGTAGCCGGTCCTTCTCCCCGCCTGTCCGTTCCTCCTCCTGCGCCAGGCCTGCTAACCCCACTCCGGCTGGATTCTCTCGGACTCCTGACCGACTCCTCACTGCCCGCTTCCAGAAGGGGTCTCACCATCCCTCTCCTGGCAGGGGACCTCCCCCTGCCGTGCCTGCTCCTTTCTCTGGACCGGTCCACCCTGGCCCAAGTTGGCGATCTCCTCTCTGTCCCTCCAGGTCCCCTGCTCTGAGGTGACCGAGATCTCCTGCGCTCCCTGGGTGATTCCTGCCTCCTCAAGGGGGTATGCTCTCTCCCCGTATCACGTCCGGGTCTAGACGCCTGTGAGGAAGAGGCACCAGTCACATCATCCCCCCTCTCCCTCCTCACATTCCCCTCCCTGCCCCCCCCCTTCCCCTCCCCGTTGCGTGGACAACATCCTCAAAAGCTGCACCAGGGCAGACATCCCCCCTACCTGGCCAGCTGTTCCTGCTCCTGCCGATGTTCCTTCCAGAGGTTCCTCTTCCTCATCGAAGTCACCACTGGCCTCCAACTCCAGTGGTGGCTCCGTCCACAGCTCCAGTTCCTCCAAAGCCTCTGCTTCCCTGCTGGCTTCCTCCCCCTCATCCACCCTTGCCGTAGAGGCACAGTCCACTGTAAAACAAACAACCATCAGCAAAGCCATTCCACAACCCAGCCCCCTACCCAACCTCCCCCTGCCCACCCACTTACCCCTACCTGCCTCTTACATAGCTGCCCCCCCAACCCTTAACTTGCCCCCCCTCCCATTTAATTCCCTCTCCCCTATTTCTTCCTCTTTTTTTTTTGTGTCACCCCCTGCTATCCCCTTCCCCTATACCTCATCTTTAAACCACCCCCCCTTTCAGGGCCACAGCCCCACCTACCCACATCTCACCATGGCAGATAACCACCCCCTTTTTCCTTGCAAGGCAATTTAACCCCTTAAGCTACCCCAGCAGGTCCAGCTGGCCCCCCTTTTGTCTCCCTCTCTCTCTGCCTGATCGTGCAGATTGCCCCTTCCTAACCATCCCCAGACCTTCTATTTGTATGTAGGTAATCCCCTCCATACTACTGCCCGCTCCCTCCCCCCATCCCGCCAGGTTTATCTACACCTGGGGCCCTTACCCTCCGTGCCACACATTGCCGCATCCTTCCCTCTGCCCAGCAGCCACTTTATATATAGTGGTGGGCCCACTTGACCTCCTCCCCTTTCCCTCTATCCCCCACTGCCCTTGCTGCCTTTTTATCCTGCAGCCCCCCCTCCCCCCCGGCACCTCTGCATGACACCGCAGACCGCTATCCTCCCCCCCTTTTCAACAACCCCACCCGGCGTCAGCCACCTTCGGCCCCAGAGTCTGACCGCTTGTGCCGCAGCTCCCCCTCTGCCCGTTAGCACTTACCTGTCCTCCGCGTCACCGCCCGGCTGCTCCGCCGTCCACCTCTTCCCGGCCTAGGCCCCGGCTGCGACCGCCGGGCCGTGACGTCATCCTGAGCCGCCGGTCCCCTCTGCGGGCCCTCCATAGCCGTCTCCTCCAGTCCTGCTTGCTGCCGCTCCGCCTCCTGAATGGCCCCTGCAGACCTGCCTCTCCTTCAGCTACCTTGCGGCCCCTGCTGCGACCGCCGGGCCGTGACGTCATCAGCCGCCTCCTCTCTAGGCCTCAAGCCCGACCTGGGTCTGGCCGTTGACGCTCCTCCTGCTCCCAGCTGCTCCACATCTTCCGGACTGCCAGAGGGCCTGCTGCTCCCCCTCCTCCTTCCACCAATGCCCCCATCTGGGCTCAGACGTTCTAGAGGCCTGGATCTCCTTACAGGCCGCACGCTCCTCCTAGCAGCTGCCCCTCTGGTGACAGGGACCTCCACCGCATCTCTTGTGCCTGCTCTCCCTGCAGTCTCCAGCCTCTCCCTGATCCAGCCAGCTCCTTTCTGCTTCGCCACCTCCATCAGCTCAGCTAACAAGGCCTCTATTCAGGTAAGAAAAATTAATACCCCACCGTGCTGCTCCTGATTAAAATGTGTGTTGCCACTTCCTGTCTTATGTTTATAAACCCCTTCTTCAGCCCAGCCCCTTGTCCTTTCTTTAACCCCATGTCTTCTTCTTAGTGGGGTCACATAACCCTTCCTTCCATCCTCTCATACAGGGTTCCTACTTTCTCATTTCAGATAAAACAAATATAAGGAAGAGATAAGGAAAAACTCTTTACCTATACGTTTTTGGATAATGACCAGATAAATATTACATGATGACATTATAATGTTTTACTAAATAACTGCTATAACCTAAAGGTGTGAAAACAGCAAATGGAGTAGAGACAGTAAAACTGTGTCATTCTGTTCCATTTTTAAGCACTTTGTTGTAGCCTTAGCAACAAATAAATCAGAGCAAAAAGTTCAAAAAGAAGTGCCAGAGCCTGAAAAATGTTCCACTTTATTTGCTATGATCTAACAATAAAAATATCTTTCATAGGGATCCAATATTTTGTAAATGTTTTTATTTTTTTACTTGATTTTAGAGAAGGTACAGAATCAAATAATATTCAAAGGTACATTTATAAATTTGAGCACCAAATTTTAGTAGACTTTAAATGTCACTGTATAATTGTTAATTGCAATTGTAAGAAAATAGAAAAGATTAATGCTCTTGATGATTTCAAACATGTTACCTTAGAAATGGAAAATGATTTGTGCCACTGAAGAATAAATTAGAGAGATCTGCAATATGTCATTTAAGGTCCAGACTGGACTTTAAATTCGTTTGTGAATGATAAATTGCACCTGTGCTACAAATAATGCAATTACTGAAGCTCACACAATGTGTTGCCTAATTTACTATAAGGAAAGGAGAGCATCTTGTTACTCTTCCAATATCTGCAAATATGCAATATTAAAAGACCCAAAAATACAATTTAACATGTAAGTAAAATTCCATTTTTTAGAACCAAATTTAATCAATCCTTTAAAAATTATGTTTCAGTTACTTGCATTCATATTATTTATTTCAGTTTTCCAACACATGAAAATATGGTATAAAATTAGCCTACATAAACTTTACAAAGACACAGCTCTTAAGGGTATGAGCAGAAAACACAACTTATCTAAATTCCCAAGATACCTTGTGACTGAGCACTAGATAAAATGCCTCTGAATTCATTTAACTTACATTCATTTCTATCAACCATAACTTAAGACTGTGAATAATTTTACACTTGGAATTTTTTTTTTTTTAACTCAAAGAAGGAGACTTTTCATTTTAAGGATTCTATCATGATCAGATTTAGATTAAAGGAATGTACAACATGCATTTAAGGCAAACAGTTGAATAAAAATCATGTCTTAAACCATAGTTAAAATATAATGAGATAAACGTATTTTATATAAAAAATGTAATATAATGAAGCTGTGATAAATATTTCTTTTAATCATTTGTAAGGAATGGGTATGCCCAGATAGTGAAAATGCTCTTTAACAATATATTAAGAACTATATATATGTGTGTATGTTATGTTTTTTTTAAAATACCTGTTCAATTTTGCATGATACTAATTTTCAAATCAATTTTCGCTGCTGAACAAGTTGAAATATTTATTTTATCAAAAAATTCAGTAACACGTACATCTGTAAAAAAGAAAAATTAAAAAGATTAAAGAAGTTAAAATACTAGATTCATAGACGCTAGTGTAGAGGCAAGATTATGTTAAAAATGAACTGAGTGTCACTTTATCTATCTTCTCCAGTGTTCCATTAGTAGACGTTTCTGCCATGAACATCAATAGCGGCGTAAGGTGCCCAATACACAATATTGTACACTTCAAAAGAGAAATGCAAGAAACATAAAAGAAAACAATAATTTGTTTATTTAAAGGGACAGTGAAAACCTTGAGATCTGTCTATAAAATGCTTAGTTGTGCACAATGAAACAACTTTGCAATATACGTTCATTATTTATTTTGCTCCCTTTTCATGTTATTTACTTCTGAAAACTAAGCAATTTCTAATTCCAGAACTTAAACTGCACCCTTCTGACTTCTCATGGTTATAACCCTGCTATATATCGCTCCATAATTTCCTTTATCTGGTTACAAGGTCAAAAGAATGGACTCTATACTAGCCTTGTTTTCTGTGGACTAAAGCCCAGATTGGCTCCTCTAAATAAGGCAAATGGTGGGCGAAGTTTAATTAATTATAAATAATTGCAATAAAAAGTGTGTTAATTTGTTTTAAAAACATTACAGTAAAGCAGTCTAGTCTAGAACAAAATTGGTCTCCAGAGTCAGGCTGTGGAGCGTTCTATACGTGTGAGGGGATATTTTTCATTTACACCCCAGTTCAGTATGAATTATTCATAAAGATTATATTGCCCCTGTCATGTCTCACTATTGTAAAACGCTTTAGTTTGTCTCTTTTTATTTGTAACTATTTTCAAATGTGCTTTTGAGTATATGGTAGAATGGACTATTTTGTTCCCTTCGTTTAAATTTAAGATAGAAATTTTGCCACCAAGTATTTCCCCATGCTTATTCTAGAAAAAAATGCATTCACATATTCACTAATCTGTGACCACAGACGGTTTCTTCACAGGCGTTCATTGGAGGATATGCCTTAATGCTTTTTGTGGAAATCCAAAAAAATAACAGTTTGTGCAATTTTAGCATTAGTTAAAGGGACAACACCAGAATTTTTGTTGTTTTAATCGATCGATAATCCCTTTATTACCCATTCCCCAGTTTTTCATCACCAACACTGTTACATTAATATACTTTTTACCTCTGTGATTAACTTGTATCTAAGCAACTTCTGACAGCTTCTGACAGCCCCCTGATCACATGACATTTTATTTATTATCTATTGACTTTCATTTTAGCCAATTAGTGCAGTGTCTGCCACAATCCACGGGTGTGATCACAATGTTATGTTAGCAAATAAAAAAGCATGTGGTAAGAGGCGGCCTTCAAGGGCTTAAAAATTATCATATGAGCCTTCCTAGGTTTAGCTTACTAAAGAATACTAAAAGAACAAAGCAAAATTGGTGATAAAAGTAAATTGGAAAGTTGTTTAAAATTGCATGCCCTATTTGAAAAATGAAAGTTGTTTTTTTTACTTGACTGTCCCTTTAAAAAAAAAAAAACTTTGCAATATACTTTCATTATCTATTTTGTCCCCTTTTCCATTCTGAAAAATGCAAGTGTAGAACACTGTTATATTCTACACAGCCATTGGCTGCACACTCTAGTGACCTATTTATAATTGTCTCTAATTGGCCACAGCAGTTAACATAACCCAAGTTACAACATGGCAGATCCCATTGTTTCATAGACACTAAAACTTTACTCTTCTTTTGTTAATATTTAAACAGCTAATGAAACTTTAAAAAATACATTTGCATGTTATTCTCAGACTAATCTTTTCTTTTAAGGCAACATTCTATCTAGCATTTATTTAGTGTTGAATGTCCCTTTAAGTATTAAAGAATACTTTTTATTTTCTCAATTTATACTAACCATCAATAAAGACTGGTGTAAGGATATTACTTAAGGCCCTGATTATCTAAAGGTTTCTGGGCAGGCAAGATTATTTAAGCATGCTCGCCATTTCTTCATTTTTCCATGGTGGAATTCTAAAGCACTGAAAACAGGGTATCTGGCTAAGTGGGCGTATATTGCATTTTTGTAAAGGAAAGAGATGCATACATTACAAAAGTGCGAAAAGAAAATTGTAAATTAAAAAAATTGTATTGTTAAGATGCATCAAAAATCATAAGAAAAATATTCACTAGAAATTGTATTTGCTCAAAAACATAAAAATGTGCATATAAAAAACACAGGAATAAATAATGCACTGGATGTACAAAAATGGGCTGAACATAGGCTTTCCATGGATGTGTATGAAATTGTCTCTCAAATCCCAGTTTAATTATCCAAACATTTATGCCCTAAAGATCTCACTGTTTTTGCTCGCAAACTACACAAAATATTTAATACTCTTATAGAAAAACACATGCACATGAAAATAGAGGAAGTTGTAAGATGCTGTGTGCAGAAAGGAGCACAATGTGATTTATTTTTGATGCAGTGTTTAATTTTTAAAGTGCACCCCCTACTTACTACTAACTTTACATATATAGTTATAATAAACAACAATTGGAAGCGCCTGATAGTGACGATAGTGTTAAATATCGATCCACATAATCAAATATTATTTATATAAAGCGACAATTTGTGGGGTAATATTCCCTTACATGTAATCTCAATTACTGAAATACATAAATAATGTGCTTAATCTAAAATAAATTATGTGTTAAATCGTGTACAGTTTTGGTGTACAGGGTACAGATATATACAAAATATAAATAAATATATATAAAAAAGTGATGATCATATAAAAATCACTTATCCCAAATAAAGACGGTGCCTTTCCCAGACACGTAATATAATGTCCCACAGATCTGATAGGGGAGAGGTTCGTGGCCCGCTACTTCTTCAAAAAATTAGTTGATGTCACAGTTCTGTAGTGTCAAAAGGAAACAAAAGATGGCGCCACCACAGTGCAAAATCAGTGTTATCAATAACAACCCGCACTCCAATGTAATGTACTTACAAGATGTAAGGCACTTAATAAGTGCTACATATGTCATTGCCTTCTGAGCTCTTATAGTCGCCCAGCAAACTATTCCTCATAATCTCCAGACTCCTCCGTGCTTGAAAATGGCTTTCACTCTGTTTTTCTAGCTTGTTGCCACAGGTAGGTCTCGAGCAGGGAATTTGACTGTTCAATTCAACAGTGATCATATATAGTAGTCATAAGTATAATTATGCTTTAGATTGATGTGGGTATAAGATAAAATAAAATAAAAATCCGTGGAAAGTCTATTAAGGTTAAAAAGAGTTTAATTTAAAAGCTATAAAACACGTTTCACGGTCTATACCGACCCTTTCATCAAGTGTACATATTTAAAAATACCACAGATTTAAATACGCTCCTCTGCGTCCTAAAGGTTACACTGCACCTGCGCAAAGATTTCCCATATTCATCAGTGTGACCAAAATAGCCACTCCTGATTTGTCCAAATCTGCCCAATCAGTATTTACTGTGCAGTGCACACCTCCAAATTTCGGAGACATAATGGTAACACAAAATAACATGTTACAAAGTTACTTACTTATATATAAATAATATTAAATATAGCGTTAAATAACACACATATAAAAATCTTCGCAGATGCGCGGTGTAAAACCCCTTACAATCTATCAAATTAGTTGCAATGTCTAAATCAAAACTTTATATTGCCACATTAACAATTCTAGGTAACTGCTCTCTTTTCACTTTAAGATCATCATTTTAGTAGGTATAATATATCAATGTATGATCTCGATTGAACGCTAAGCCTCATATCCTGAAATTGTACGCTAATTTCAATCAAAGTAAAGTATACAAATCATGAAAAGGGTCTTATCAGATGTATATTACCATTCTGTCCTAAAAACATACAGTAGTACTTGTGATGCACAGTTGTGTACAGCATTCCGTTGCAGGTTTCTCTAAATTGAACATATTTCCAAGTATGCATATATCATGTATAAGGCACGAGTTATTCCTCACCAAGGTATATTATCATTTAATTTATACCAATGACATATACACTAGATAAAATATATCCCAATACATGTTCCCTTATCTTGATATATAGTTTCCAAACTGGATGCTCTAATAAAGATTCCCCATTTAACAATGTCTATAATCAAAGGGTTTCCATAACTAAGTGACCAACTTGGTGTACTCCTGTTATATACAAATATATACAAATATCACCCATCTGTAAGATCAAACTAATGCTGCTAAATATGATATGTTATGATGTTATGTGTATTGCCAGTCACTAGTTGTTAAAAGCTGCCATATCAATATTTTCGTTTAACCCATAAGGGTTCAATGTTTTCATTCTCCAGATCCAATATCCTCTTAGAGCTATGGTAGCCTTCACTATACTCTCAAGCCTCTTGAAAAAGTCTGCACGTTAGCAGACGAAACGCGTAGAGGAAATTACAGGATCAGTTTTGGACGTCTAGAGGAGCCGTAGCCCTAGAAGTAGAGCGCTCTAATTTTGGACACTCAGGGCTACCATAGCTCTAAGAGGAAACTCTCCTTATGGTTACAGTTCCGGTGGATGATAGAAACGGAGATTGCATTGCAAAAGAGAACCAGGCTAGAAGATTACTGGACTCATTTAGCTGAGTATTTTAAACTGCTTGCATCTGATGAAAGAAAAGTTTGTTTTAACTGCATCATTGTTTATTAAACATTGTAAGTGTAAATCTTAAAGTGCAGCAACGAGTGTGTGTTTTATTGCACTTGAGTCTTTTTTCTGCGCTTTTTTCTATTAGAGTGAAAGTTTCTGCCCTACTGCATTTGGTGTGAAGGATACATTTGGTAAACAAGCAGCAGTGGACTCAAGAGATGGATATATGGATTTCATTACTTTGATGCGGTAATATTGTAAACTTATTTGTACCTAAACTAGTGTATATTTTCTAAATCATTGAGATATTTTTGACACTTAGATTTAAGTATATGATATTGTAAAGAGGATTTTTTTGTAATTATTATTATTATTTTAAGAGAGTGTTAGCGCTATTTTATTCTTGTGTGTGTGTTTCCAGATCCAATATGTTTCTCTTTGTCTGAGATAGAGAAATCTATTTCTACCCCATTTTGGATTAACTTGTTCTAATGGATAGATACTGAAAATATCCGTTTCTCCCATATGACACTTATTCCCATGTCTGGGTATACAGTGATTTTTAACTCTATTTCTAAAGTTCCTAATATGTTCCCCCCATCTTTTTTTGAGAGGTCTAGAGGTCCTTCCAATATACTGAATCCCACATTTACACTCAAGAAGATACACAATGAAAGAAGAATCACAGGTAAAGTGTGTATCAATCTCAAATCTTTCTTTTGTAGCAAAGGAGGTCACTGTTATTTTCTTTCCTAATGTATAGTCACAGAGACCACATTGGGATCTTTTACACTTATAGAAACCAGGTCTACTAATATCTTTGCGCCATGTTGAATGTTTCTTCATCCGGATCTTACTAGACGCCAATCTATTTTTAATTGTTGGGGCTCTTTTAAAAGTACAAATCAGCTGCTCATCTATACAATCTTTCAAAAGTGGGTCCCCCTGAAGTATAAACCAATATCTATTTAATATTTTCTTGATCTTATTAAAATTATTATTATATTGAGTAATAAATCTCAACCCGTTTTTATTCTTTTTCTTCTTTTCTAGAGGAATAACTATCTGTTTGTAATCTTCTTTAGTTGGTTTATTCATTCCATCCTTCTCTATACCATTATGTCTCATTGTCTTACTTAGAAATTCACTCCTATCTTTATTATGAGCTCTTTTATAACTATCCTCAATTAATTCCATCAGATATTGCTTTTCCATAAATCTTTCTTTCAAAATCTTACGCCTAGATATAGAGTTTGGCGTTAGCCGTCAAAACCAGTGTTAGAGGCTCCTAACTAGTGATGTCCCAAACTGTTCGCGTCCCGAGCTGTTAGCTTGTTCGCGTTCGCGTTTGTGGGCGAACACATGGCGATGTTCGATCCGCCCCTATGTGTCATCATTGTGGAAACTTTGACCCTTTATGTCACAGCCGCCTGACACATTAGAGCCAATCAACATCAGACACTCCCTCACAGACACTCCCAGCTACTTGGAATTCGCCATTTTAGACTCATAACGACCTTGCTTTTTTAATGAGAGGACGTGTTGTGTTTTTGCTCCTGACATTAATAGGAAAAACATAGCTAGGCTAGTGTATTTACAGTCCAGAAGGACTCCACTCATCTCTGCTGCAAGCACAGCACCCCAAAAAGCCCTTTTTAGGGCTATATTTCATGCCGTTTTTTTTTTTTTTTTTTTTTTTTATTATTAGCATTTGCCTGGCTTTCAGCTGTGTGTTTAAGGCTCACAGCATATGCTGTGACTACTGCCACCACTGATATCTCCCTAACAACATTAGTTTAAATTTAACTAACCCAAAAATTTAATTATTTTTCTAGTGTAATTTTTTTTCATTTTCTATCAGGCCAGTGTCACACAGCATATACTCTGGTTCATTGCTCTGTGCCAGCCAGCAGCCACCAGTGTTAATATCCGTTTATAACATTATTTTAAATTTAAAAAAAAAAAATATTTTGCTAGTGTAATCTAATTACATTTACTATCATGCCTGTGTCTGTCAGGCTCACTCAGCATTAATATACCTCTTTTTTTTCAGTCTTTTGGTTAATTGGTCTGTGCCAGGCAGCCACCCAGCACTCATATCTATTCTTGTTCACCTTAATTTTAATATAAAAAAAAAAAAGTTTAAATTTGTTTGCTAGTGTAATCTAATATAATTTTCTATCCGGCCTGTGTGTTTTGCTGACATAGAGAGCCTACTGTGTTTACTTGCTGCCCACGACTCATATGTGTTTAACCTTTTTTTAATCCCCCCCCCAAAAAAAATAATTTCAATCATTTTTCTAGTGTAATCTAATAGTATTTTCTATCAGGCGTGTGTGTATCCGACTTACAGAGCCTGTTTTTAATAACTGCCCTTCCAAGGCTATCAGCCACGACTCAAGTATGTGCTTAACCTTTTTCTTAAAATTTCCCAAAAAAAGTCTTTAAATCATTATGCTAGTGTAATCTAATTGTATTTTCTATCAGGCCTGTGTCTGTCTATCTGACTTACACAGCATACTGTTGTTATAATTGCTGCCCTACGTAGCAGCCAGCCAGTGCGACCACTCATAGAGTCATATGTGCATTGCACTTCTTAACATAATTTTAATATTAAAATCTAAAATTTTAAAATATTTTGCTAGTGTAATTTAACTTAATTTTCTATCAGTCATGTGTTTTTGTCACTTACACAGCATACTGTGTTAAATTGCTGCCCTACCTACCATCCACGACTCATATCTGCCAGCCTGTCTGCCAGGCCCAAGTTGCCAATTAGCGGCACCAATCACAATTCTTGTAACAGTAATTAAAAAAAAAAATCATAATTTTTTGGACTGCAAATATTCAGTCTCCTAGTGCCATTAAATTTCATTTACCTCCTGCCTGCCACTGCCAGCCTTTTGTGCCAGGCCGTCTAGCCAACTATTTACACCAATCATAATTGTTGTCACAGACAGTATAGTTATTAATTTAAATAAAAAAATGTTTTACTGTTGATCTTAATCCTCAGTTTGCTCGTGCCCTAGAATTGCACTTTTCTACAGCCTTCCAAGCCTGTGTGCCAGGCCTACTTTAAAAATATTTACACCAATCATATTTGTTGTGACAGTATTCTAATAATTAAAAATTAAAATTTTTGGTAATAGTTGTTGTGATTTGAATCCTCAGTTTGCTGGTGCCATTGAATAGCACTTTCCTCCTGCCTTTCCTACTACCAAAATACAGCCAATGAAGGGCCTTAGGAAGACTGAGCCAAGGTTGGATTGTAGTATTTGATTAGGCTAATCATGATGGCCATGTAGACCACCACCGAGAGTCCTGGAAGTAACAGGGATGATGAGATGAAAGTGCTAAGAATAGTACTACTTGAAACAACAGAGTTAGCCATGGGTGGTAATCCAAGACCGCTTGGATTTATTTTTGTATTGGGTGCGGCTAATCATGCAGGCCATATAGAGCTGCCACCATTCGGTGTTGTATCAGCTATAAAAATAATAAGAACTGTACTATCAAAATACAGACAATGAAGGGTCTATGAAGACTGAGCAAAGGTTGGATTGTAGTATTTTGTTCGGCTAATCATGATGGCCATGTAGACCACCCGTAACAGGGATGAAAGTGCTAAGAATAGTACTAATTGAAACAACTGAGTTAGCCATGGGTGTTAGTCTAAGACCACTCTGCTTTTTTTTGGATTTGGGTGCAGCTAATCATGAAGGCCAGATAGACCTGCCACCATTTGGTGTTGTAACAGGTATTAAACTGCAAAGAACAGTACTACGTAACACAACCGACTTACCATGGGTCCCAGAGCATATGTTTGGTTGTTATATTTTGTAAGGGTAATCATGCAGGCCATATAGACCTCCACCAATAGGGTGAGTATGAGTAACAGCTATTAAAATGCAAAGGACATTACTAATTAACACAACATAGTTACCATGGGCCGCATACCAAGAGCAGATGTCTTATTATATTTTGTATGGGTAATCATCCAGGCCGTATAGACCTCACCAAATAGGGGGAGTTACAGAGATTAAAGTGCTAAGAATGGTAGTACTTAAAACACAACCTAGTTAAAATAGGTAGCAGACCGCATGTCTTATTATTATAATTTTTCAGGGTAATCTGGCAGGCCATATAGAACACCCCCGATAAGGGGGGGGGGACAGGGATTAAAGTGCTTAGAAAAGTACTAATTAACACAAGCTAGTTGGGTCCAAGAACGCATGTTTAATTATTAGACTTTATTAGGGTAATTATATATCTAACAAATATATCTATTTCTCTTCTATCCATTCTATCTAACTATCAATCTATGTATATCTATCGATCCTATCTATCAATCTATCTTCTGTCCGGGATGTTTTGAGACAGCCACTTTGGGAATGTTAGTTGATTTAGACCCATTATGGCTTAAAAGCAGACTCTGCATAAACTATGTAATTTTCCATGGGAGTTTTGCCAGGGATCCCCCTCCAGCATGCGACAGTCCAGGTGTTAGTACCCTTGAAACAACTTTTCCATCACTATTGTGGCCAGAAAGAGTCCTTGTAGGTTTTAAAGTTCGCCTGCCTATTGAATTCAATGGCGGTTCGCGCGGTTCGCGGGTTCGTGAACAATACCGGAAGTTCGAGTCCACCGTTCGCGAACCGAAAATTTTAGGTTTGCGACATCACTACTCCTAACGCTGGTATTTAGAGTCGTGAAGGTAAGGGTCTAACGCTCACTTTCCAACCGTGACTTTTCCATACCGCAGATCTCCCTACGCCATTTGCGTATCCTATCTTTTCAATGTGATCTTTCTAACACCGGTATTTAGAGTCTTGGCTGAAGTGAGCATTAGAAATCTAACGACAAAACTCCAGCCGCAGAGAAATGCCAGGATTTAAGAGCTTTCTGGGCTAACGCCGGTTCATAAAGCTCTTAACTACTGTGCTCTAAAGTACACTAACACCCATAAACTACCTATGCACCCCTAAACCCAGGCCCCCCCACATCGCCGCCACTCTATTTTTTAACCCCTAATCTGCTGACCGCACACCGCCGCCACCTACGTTATACTTATTTCCCCCTAATCTGCTGCCCCTAACACCGCCGACCCCTACATAATATTTATTAACCCCTAATCTGCCCCCCCCCCAACGTCGCTGCTACCTTACCTACAATTGTTAACACCTAATCTGCCAAATGGACCTCACCGCTACTCTATTAAATTTATTAACCCCTAAAGCTAAGTCTAACCCTAACACTAACACCCCCCTAAGTTAAATATAATTTTTATCTAACGAAATAAATTAACTCTTATTAAATAAATTAATCCTAATTAAAGGTAAATACTTACCTGTAAAATAAACCATATTATAGCTACAATATAAATTATAATTATATTGTAACTATTTTAGGATTTATATTTATTTTACAGGCAACTTTGTATTTATTTTAACCAGGTACAATAGCTATTAAATGGTTAATAACTATTTAATAGCTACCTAGTTAAAATAATTACAAAATTACCTTTAAAATAAATCCTAACTTAAGTTACAATTAAACCTAACACTACACTATCAATAAATTAATTACATAAAATACCTACAAATAAATACAAATAAATAAACTAACTAAAGTACAAAAAATAAAAAAGCTGTTACAAAAAATAATAAAATAATTTACAAACATTAGAAAAATATTACAAGAATTTTAAGCTAATTTCACCTACTCTAAGCCCCCTAATAAAATAACAAAGTCCACAAAAATAAAAAAATGCCCTACCCTATTCTAAAATACAAATAGAAATGCTCTTTTTCCTTACCAGTCCTTAAAAGGGCCTTTTGCGGGGCATGCCCCAAAGAAAACAGCTCTTTTGCCTGAAAAAAACCATACAATACCCCCCCCCAACATTACAACCCACCACCCACATACCCCTAATCTAACCCAAACCCCCCTTAAATGAACCTAACACTAAGCCCCTGAAGATCATCCTACCTTATCTTCACCACGCCAGGTATCACCGATTGGTCCAGAGGAGGCTCCAAAATCTTCATCCAAGCCCAAGCGGGGGCTGAAGACATCCATCATCCGGCTGAAGAAGTCCATCATCGGGCTGAAGTCTTGATCCAAGCGGGGCCTGAAGACATTCATCATCCAGCTGAAGAGGTCCATCATCAGGCTGAAGTCTTCTATCAAGCGGCATCTTCAATCTTCTTTCTTCCGGAGCCATCTTCTTCCAGCCGATGCGGATCCATCCTCTTCTACCGATGCCTACTCGCCGAATGACAGTTCCTTTAAATGACGTCATCCAAGATGACGTCCCTCGAATTCCGATTGGCTGATAGGATTCTATCAGCCAATTGGAATTAAGGTAGGAAAATTCTGATTGGCTGATGGAATCAGCCAATCAGATTCAAGTTCAATCAATTAAAGGAGCCGTCATTCGTCGGGAAGTCGTCGGCCAAGTCGTCAGCCAGGATGGATGTTCCGCGTCGGCGGGATGAAGATGGATCCGGAGGAAAAAAGATTGAAGATGCCGCTTGATAGAAGACTTCAGCCAGATCATGGACCTCTTCAGACCCCGCTTGGGCCAAGACTTCAGCCGGATCATGGACATCTTCAGCCTCCACTTGGGCCAAGACTTCAGCTGGATCATGGACATCTTCAGCCCCCGCTTGTGCCAAGACTTCAGCCGGATCATGAACATCTTCAGCCCCTGCTTGGGCTTGGATGAAGACTTCAGAGCCTGGACGGATTGGTGATACCCGGCGTGGTGAAGACAAGGTAGGGAGATCTTCAGGGGCTTAGCGTTAGGTTTATTTAAGGGGGGTTTGGGTTAGATTAGGGGTATGTGGGTGGTGGGTTGTAATGTTGGGGGGCATTGTATGTTTTTTTACAGGCAAAAGAGCTGAATTCTGTGGGGCATGCCCCGCAAAAGGCCCTTTTAAGGGCTGGTAAGGTAAAAGAGCTTTTCAATTTTAATTTTAGAATAGGGTAGGGCATTTTTTATTTTGGGGGGCTTTGTTATTTTATTAGGGGGCTTAGAATAGGTGTAATTAGCTTAAAATTGTTGTAATATTTTTCTAATGTTTGTAAATTATTTTTTTATTTTTTGTAACTTAGTTCTTTTTTTATTTTTTGTACTTTAGTTAGTTTATTTAATTGTATTTATTTGTAGGGATTTGTATGTAATTAATTTATTGATAGTGTAGTGTTAGGTTTAATTGTAACTTAGGTTAGGATTTATTTTACAGGTAATTTTGTAATTATTTTAACTAGGTAGCTATTAAATAGTTCTTAACTATTTAATAGCTATTGTACCTGGTTAAAATAAATACAAAGTTGCCTGTAAAATAAATATTAATCCTAAAATAGCTACAATATAATTATAATTTAGCTTTAGGGGTTAATACATTTATTATAGTAGCGGTGAGGTCCGGTCGGAAGATTAGGGGTTAATTATTGTAGGTAGCTGGCGGAGATGTTGTGGGGGGCAGATTAGGGGTTAATAAATATAATATAGGGGTCGGCGGTGTTAGGGGCAGCAGATTAGGGGTACATAGGTATAATGTAGGTTGCGGCAGATTAGGGGTTAAAAAAAATATGCAGGTGTCAGCGATAGCGGGGGCGGCAGATTAAGGGTTAATAAGTGTAAGGTTAGGGGTGTTTAGACTCGGGGTTCATGTTAGAGTGTTAGGTGCAGACTTAGGAAGTGTTTCCCCATAGGAAACAATGGGGCTGCGTTAGGAGCTGAACGCTGTTTTTTTTCAGCTCAAACTGCTCCATTGTTTCCTATGGGGGAATCGTGCACGAGCACGTTTTTGAAGCTGGCCGCGTCCGTAAGCATCGCTGGTATTGAGAGTTGCAGTGGCGGTAAATTATGCTCTACGCTCCCTTTTTGGAGCCTAACGCAGCCATTCTGTGTACTCTAAATACCAGCGGTATTTAAAGGTACGGGAAAAAAAACCCATCGTTAGCTACGCGGGTCGTTACCGACAAAACTCTAAATCTAGCCGATTGATTGTTCATCAAATGTATTAAGATTCGTACAATTTCTCTGGATCCTACAAAACTGATTATACGGAATATTGGTCTTCCAGGGCTTATAGTGGTTATTATTATAGTTCAAATAAGTATTTGTATCAACAGCTTTTGAGTTTTCGTATTATTATTTCCACTGCTATCCCATTCTAAAAGTAGATCCAGAAACTCAATCTGTTTCTCCCCTATTTTATATGTAAACTCAATTCCCATATCATTACTATTTAGAGAGTTAGCAAAGTCTTCAGCTCTAATCCGTGTGCCCTCCCATATAAACAACAGATCATCTATAAAACGGCCATAGAAGACCAGATTCACCCTTAGGGGAGAGGAATAGATATATCTTTCCTCAAATATCCCCATGAACAGGTTAGCAAAACTGGGGGCGAATCTGGTCCCCATGGCCGTCCAGTTGATCTGAATGAAAAATTCTTCCTGAAACACAAAGCAATTGTGTTTCAACACAAAGGCCATAGTTTCTAGGAGGAATAGTCATTGCTTGTCTGGTAGATAGATATCTCTTTTTAAAAAAGAGTTGGCAGATTCTAAACCTATTGTGTGTGATATATTGGAATACAATGACGATACATCACACGTCATCCATATTAGTTCCCTATTGGATTTGTTAATATTTGATATCTTAGAGATCAAATCCGGTGTATCTTTAATATAAGATGGCAACATAAAAGCTGATTTCTTAAGGAAGCTATCTACATACTCCGATAGATTACATGTCAGGTTTCCAATCCCTAATATGATTGGTCTCCCAGGGGGATCTGTGATAGACTTGTGAATTTTAGGGAGGAGGTAATAGTATGCTAAATTGGGGGAGTGTGGTATTAAATAATCCCTCTCTTTTTTTTTAATATTCCTTCAAGCCATCCATTGTCTATCAATTTAATTAGACTGGCAAGGAATTTCTGAGTTGGATTGAAGGTCAATTTTTTATAATATTCAGTGTCTAATAATATCCTATTGGCTTCTTTAAGATTATCATTAAAGTCCTTCAATACTATACCACCTTCCTTGTCTGCTTGCCTAATCACCAAATCCCTGTTATTTGCCAATCTAGATAATGCCTTATATTCATAGATATTTAAATTAGCTTACCTAATATTCCCCGTTTTCAACTTTCCAAAATCTTCAAGAACCAGGTTTTGAAATAACTGTATACTTTGGCCCATCATCGGTGGATTAAAGTTTGATTTATTGACTAGATTAGTATGTATATATCCATCAAAAAGCTCCTCACACAAAGTGTCTGATTCATAGTAAATGATCTCTGATACAGGTCTATCAACCATATTGTCAGTGACAATGGATATTTGATCCGTATTCTGTAACTTTTTATCACAGAAATATCTTTGAATCGACAGTTTGCATATGAACCTGTTGAGGTCTCCAAATAACTCGAACATTTGATGATCAGTTGAGGGACAAAAGGCTAGACCCCTATTCAAAACACAAATCTCTTCATTTTTTAGATCACAACTTGAAAGATTGAAAATACTTTTTTTTCATTAGTTCAAGTTTCTTCTTTTTGACTGATTTGGCTCTCCCTCAGCTGCCACGTTTGCGTAGGATCTTTTCTTGTTGTTGCTTATATTGTATGATTGTGTTGTATCCCTGTTTTCCATATATTCCCTTTCTAGTTGTTTCAAACATATCGGTACTTGTCTCTTCTGATACATTTTCTGTTTTGGTTTCTGATATGTGTGAAAATCCTGAAGGTGCTGTTTTTCATAGTCCCTTAAATGTCTTCTATTCTCATGTGTTCTATATACATGATTATCTCAAAACCCTTATGTGTATCGTTGTGATAATGAGGCCCCTGATTGGAAGTCTCTCCTTGTTCTTTATATACTCTAACTCTGTTATAGGTAGGATATTCTCTCTCATCTCTTGCTCTAAAAGATCTACCATGTTGGTAATCATTAGGTCTCTGATTGTATCTATTACTATAGGGAGAGGAATCCTGTAACCTAGATGTATATCCATTATATATTCTAGGAGAAAATGGTTGCTGTTTTTGGAGTACATTATTTTTCTTATCTTTAGGTTTCTTATACTTAACTTTAGTCCAAGGTTCTACAGAAGAACCATCTATTTTACCCTGATTATTCTCTAGTTCTTCCAATGTTTTAATATCTAACTGCACTCTGGAGTTATAATTATATACTATTCCATCAGTGTAGTCTTTTTCATCTCTCAGAAGTTTCTTCTGTTTAGTCTGTATTAATTTTATCTGAAATGCATCTACTTTTTCCTGTATTTCTATCATCCCAATGTGATCCCAATGTGGTCTCTGTGACTATACATTAGGAAAGAAAATAACAGTGACCTCCTTTACTACAAAAGAAAGATTTGAGATTGATACACACCTGTGATTCTTCTTTCATTGTGTATCTTCTTGAGTGTAAATGTGGGATTCAGTATATTGGAAGGACCTCTAGACCTCTCAAAAAAAGATGGGGGAACATATTAGGAACCTTAGAAATAGAGTTAAAAATCACAGTAAACCCAGACATGGGAACAAGTGTCATATGGGAGAAACGGATATTTTCAGTATCTATCCATTAGAACAAGTTAATCCAAAATGGGGTAGAAATAGATTTCTCTACCTCAGACAAAGAGAAACATACTGGATCTGGAGAATGAAAACATTGAACCCTTATGGGTTAAACGAAAATATTGATATGGGAGCTTTAAACCACTAATGACTGGCAATACACATAACATCATAACATATCATATTTAGCAGCATTAGTTTGATCTTACAGATGGGTGATATTTGTATATAATAGGAGTACACCAAGTTGGACACTTAGTTATGGAAACCCTTTGATTATAGACATTGTTAAATGGGGAATCTTTATTAGAGCATCCAGTTTGGAAACTATATATCAAGATAAGGGAACATGTATTGGGATATATTTTATCTAGTGTATATGTCATTGGTATAAATGAAATTATAATATACCTTGGTGAGGAATAACGTGCCTTATACATGATATATGCATACTTGGAAATATGTTCAATTTAGAGAAACCCGAAACAGAATGCTGTACTCAACTGTGCATCACAAGTATTACTGTATGTTTTTAGGACAGAATGGTAATATACATCTGATAAGACCCTTTTCATGATTAGTATACTTTACTTTGTTTGCTTGAAATTAGCGTACAATTTCAGGATATGAGGCTTAGAGTTCAATCGAGATCATACATTGATACATTATACCTACTAAAATGATGATCTTAAAGTGAAAAGAGAGCAGTTACCTAGAATTGTCAATGTGGCAATATAAAGTTTTGATTTAGACATTGCAACTAATTTGATAGATTGTAAGGGGTTTTACACTGCGCATCTGCGAAGATTTTTATATGTGTGTTATTTTACGCTATATTTAATTTTATTTATATATCAGTAAGTATCTTTGTAACATGTTATTTTGTGTTACCATTATGTCTCCGAAATTAGGAGGTGTGCACTGCACAGTAGATACTGATTGGGCAGATTTGGACAAATCAGGAGTGGCTATTTTGGTCACACTGATGAATATGGGAAATCTTTGCGCAGGTGCAGTGTAACCTTTAGGATGCCGAGGGGCGTATTTAAATCCGTGGTATTTTTAAATATGTAATACACCTGATGAAACGGTCGGTATAGACCGTGAAACATTGAGTTTTATAGCTTTTCAATTAAAGTCTTTTTAACCTTAAAGGGCCACTAAACCCAAAATCTTTCTTTCATGATTCAGATAGAACATACAAATTTAAACAACATTACAATTTACTTCTATTATTTATTTTGCTTCATTTTTTAGATATCCTTATTTGAAGAAAAAGCAATGCACATGGGTGAGCCAATCACATGAGGCTTCTATGTGCAGCAACCAATCAGCAGCTACTGAGCATATCTAGATATGCTTTTCAGCAATGAATATCAAGAGAATAAAACAAATTAGATAATAGAAGTAAATTAGAAAGATGTTTAAAAAGGCATTCTCTTTCTAAATCATGAAAGAAAAAATGTGGGTATCATGGCCCTTTAATAGACTTTCCACGGATTTTTATTTTATTTTATCTTATACCCACATCAATCTAAAGCATAGATTATACTTGTGACTACTATATATGATCACTGTTGAATTGAACAGTCTAATTCCCTGCTCGAGACCTACCTGTGGCAACAAGCTAGAAAAACGTTTTCAAGCACTGATGAGTCTGGAGATTATGAGGAATGGTTTGCTGGGCGACTATAAGAGCTCAGAAGGCAATGACATATGTAGCACTTATCAAGGGCCTTACATCTTGTAAGTACATTACATTGGAGTGCGGGTTGTTAGTGATAACACTGATTTTGCACTATGGTGGCGCCTTCTTTCGTTTCCTTTTGTTACTACTAACTTTGCTCTACACATCAAAGTTTTCCTCTCCAGTGAGTTCTGTTTCTTTCTATATGACACATCTCTCCACTCACCCCCCTGCGAAGGTGATCGGGGAAAACCACGTCTGATCAGGGAAGTTTAGATAATTGGCCCTTTTTTATATGTACTATAAGGTCCCTTAGAAACAAAACTTGAGAATTTTCCGTATTAGTAGATTTTCTCTATTTTAAATTCATTAAGTGTGTATAGCACTCTTATTTATTGTAATATAAAATACTAAAGTATTGTTCTGAAAGAAACTTTTATAACAATGAAAAGGTTAAATAAATATAATACTAATTTTAAATTAAACAACTATTAACCAGTAGAAGTACGTAACTAACAAGTACATAACAAAAAGCCAATGCAAATACCAATTCTGAATTTTGAAATGAGCAATATCAGCAGTAGCCAATAACAGACTCATTTATGTATACAAGTGAACTCTTGCACATGCTCAGTAGTAGCTAATACCTCAGAATTGTGCACATAAAAAGACTGTGCACAGTTTGATAAAAGAAGTAAATTGGAAAGTCTCTAAAAATTGCTTGCTCTATCTGAATTATGATAGTTTAGTAACTCTTTAAGCAAGGTATCTTGGAAGACGTTAGTTGAGCAAAGTTAATTGAGTTTCTGTAGGATACATAGGCCTACTTTCTTTTTCTGACTGTTTTAGATCCTCTTTTTATTTTATTATTTTTTTTTCTATTGGGATCTGATGTTAAAGCTTAAAGTTATGGGGTGTAAGCATAGGGTCAAATTATAATGAGTAACCCCTGTATTTAATTTGATGATTAATTGCTTTTTGAATGCCATTTAAACATTTTATGAAGCTGTTATTTTTGGGAGCTGTCACCAATACAATTTACTTAAATTTTAGATGACTTTATTATGACAAGCACCATGATTGCTATAGGCAGGACTGTCACCATTTCGTGACTCAGAAATGACTATCGCTCAAATTTAATTTAGCCTAGCATATCCTCTCCTGAAGGAAAGTACTGCTAAAGAATGTTGCAGAAACAGAAAAATTGCTGGAAGAAATAATTGCAGGCAAAATATTTTAAGTGGGAAATTTGATTAAAATGTCCAAATATTATTTGTAAACTTATTGGTTAGCTAGTGTAGTGTACTGTAAGACATTGGTCTAGATGCTTGTAAGGTTGCTAGCCTCATCGTGAAGACAAAATCATATTCACAAATCATTGAGGGTCCCTTTTTCATTGAGGTATTTCTATCATTAACATTTATAGGTGCATTGCGTGCCAATTACATGAAATCTAACAAATGAGACAAGACACTTTAGCTAAGAAGTAAAAACAATTTCAGCCACAAACACACTTAAAACACGGTTTATGTATATGTTTATAAGCATAAAATGTTCTCACGTCTGTTTTATTATAGAAAAGTAGTTTTACCGGATAGAACAAGAAGTATCTCTGAGACATCACAGACATGAATAAAGGGACAATAGTGGGTGATCCAGGGCTTCCTGGGTCAAGGTTAGGGTATTTATTACTTAGTCTATTGCTCCCGTGAAGTGTCTTCTCTTGCAGTCATGTTTGAGACACGTCAGTTATGACATAGCAATTTGTTTTCTTTTGTGCATATGTTAGAGTGAATAGTTTTATCAACTGTGTTTTTCCCATTTCAATTAGCCACTTAAGAATGGATGGCGACGTGGTCATCAACTTCACAATGTATTTAGCACTTTTGGGGTTATTCTCGTCCCTCCCCTGCATTTACCCTGCATCTCTGGTGATCTAGTGGTCCAGCATCACTGAAGGAGTCCAGGAAAGTGTGTGGAGATGTCATCAAATCTTGGAAACCAAAAAGTGTCAGGCAGGACTGCCAGGCTTTAGGAAACCACCATTTGAAAGGCAATTGCCTGATCTCTTAAACAATGTGTGTATTGAGCTTATGAAGTAAAAGTACACATTATAAAAAACAAAGTTTGAAATACACATTTTAATGATGGGTTCTTTAGGCACTTGTACTAAGCCATCAAATATGCCTAGAGACCCCCCAAGACTCCCCGTAAAAATGTACTCCCATTTTGGTCTGGCCAAAAAACCTACCATCTCACTAGGGGATCATTTGAGGATTGCTGCTTAGGACTAACAATTTATTGATGGTGCACATTTATAGAGAGGATTATGTGGCAGTAATGGCTCACTAAAGCCTAATGTCAAGTATCAAAAATACAGTGCTCACAAACACTGGTTCTTTTTCCCTCTGCCACAACATTTTTAATAAAACATTATACAGTTATTAAAAAGTTCCCTGAGGGTACTTACCTTTTTTAGTTTGGTGCTCTCCAGTGAGAGTATCTTTAAAAATCAATCTTAAAGTGATAGTATAACTTCTTTTTTTCTCCCTTTTAGTTTGTTCCCGGTGATACATTTTACCTGCTGGAGTGTATTAAATTGTTTACAAATAGTGAATTTACCTTTATTTGAAATTTAAAATAGTTGGTTTTGCCTGCGGTATTCCTTACCTGTGCTGGAAGTTTATATACTCAAGTACTTTCTATAGAATAGCTGTCTAAACATAGCCAGCTGAATAAATCACACTCCCAGGGTGGGTAGGAGAGATAAGTAATAAAATGTTTGATTTTCAATTGTACTTTCTAAGTATTGGGCTTTGGTATGCAGAGATAATATAAAGAAGCATGTGTGTGTACAAAAAATGATAAAATAAGGAAATTTGATTTCCCTGCAAGCTCAATCCATTTCAATGGATTGTGGTTTCAAAGAATTTCATATACACAATTAAACCCAAAGGAGCAAATTCCATGTATTTTATACTCTGGAAAAAAGCTGGTATGACAAGTCCTTTAAAAAAAAAAATACAAGAAAGAAAGAAAGAAGAAATTATGGTTAATGGGTGGATTAAAAATAGTTTGTTTTTTAAAACCAAATGTTAAGTATATCTTGTGCTTTTGAAGTTATATTGTTCATAAAATCACGTATGAAAGAATAATGGGCAAGATCTGAATCTACCACAATGTTATAAATGCGGAACACATGCATACATGCGTGCACACACATGATAACGCACTCATACTCACACACATATGCACATGCATACACACAAATATAGACGCACACACATATATACACATATAAACATGCACATACATATTCACAAACATGCACATACATATTCACAAACATGCACACATATATATATATATACACACACATATACACTGTCTCAACATCACATATATATATATATATATATATATATATATATATATATATATATATATATATATAAGAAACCGTATGCCCATCTTTCCAAGTTACTGTATAGCAAATTTTACAAAGGACCCATTTACGTGAAAACTTTTAAAAACATCTGATTTTCTTATTGTGTGAATCCTTAACATCATTCTTTCAGCATGAAAATATTTAATGCCATACAATAATTTTGCAAATTATGATTGTTCTGTATACTGTCATTTGGATGATACTCAGGCCTGAGTTGTTATATTCTCATTTATCAACTATCATCTCAACAAGAGCAAATCTATACTTAGAGCTGTCAATGCTTCTCACTACAAAATTTAAACACGAAGCAAGAATAAAAAGGAATGTTTTGGTCCATATCCCTATGTGAAGAAAAAAAAGCTCAGCAATAATACTGTTGAAAAAATTTGAAAACCATATCCCCTGTTAACTCTTATTACAAGATTATTTTAATTATAACAAACTAATGTGGCTAGTGCTATGTATTTAATACTAGAAAATTAATTTGTAATGAGGATTCTTAAGAATGAAAATAATCATAGCATTAAATAAATGCATTAACCTAGATTAAATGAAAATAGACTCATAGGGCCCTTTTTATAAAGCTGAGAATGCAGCTTTGGGGGCCACAGCACTACAGGCGCACACGATCAAGCATGAAATGCAACTTAAGCAGCAGTGGTCTTAAGTATGTATTGGGTACTTGTAAAGCATGGCTAATCACCCGTAAGGGTCTCAAGGCGCTGCTCATTTTTATTGACCTCGCCAGGGATTGAACTTGCAATCCTTGGGTTGCTACAGAGCTCAGTCACAGTGCCTTAGCATGCTGAGCTATCTGTGATACCAGTGTGATAAAAAAAAATTGCTAGACACATCACAAAACCATATCAATTAAACTTAAAAAATACACTCTCTACAAACATTCCACTCCAACATGCAAGAAGAAAATGTTATAACAGTTCAAGAAAATGAAAAGAAAAAGAAAAATTAGACATTAGCTATGTAATAGTGATATATGACCGTAAGATGAGACACTTCACTTGGGCAATTGCCTGTTAATAAAGCCAACGTGATGAGTTGAGTTTTTGCTAAAAATAATACATAAATAAGCCACGCCTACAGAGCGTCCCAGAATGTCTAAGCTCAACACCTCATTCATATGTATGAGATTGCTGAGACAAATCTAGTTTTAAACATAGAAACAACAGTAAATAATGTATTTTGAGAACTCAATTTCGGAAATTTTTTGTTTGTGTTGCGGCTGTAATTTTTCTTTCTCCGCCTTTGTATCAGTTCTTGTATGCTGTGCAAGATATCATGTATTGAATCACTTAATACAGCTATATATTGTATGTTAATGACAGGAACACCCACTGATGATTGGTTGCAAAAGACAGATGAAGTGAGCCTCAATGAATTTCGAACAAGGTCACGTAATAACATCCCTCATCACAGGGATTCATATCAACTTGCTTTGCAAGGCAATGCATCTTTTTGTTGTTTAGAATATTTGTGTACAAATAATTATTATACATATTTGTGTAATATCTATAAATTTTCACGAAAAATATATATGTTATTAGCTAAGTATAAATATTTTTATAATTGATATAAAACATTGTTTGTTTTAATAAATATAATTTTTTTCTACATTTGTTATGTACAATTTATGTACAATTTCAAGACCACATCAAATAAATATGTACAGACTATACCATCAGTACCTTTTATGACTTTTTTTTTCTTTTACTGCTCACATATATCCAATGTAAATACTACTGAATACAGACTTATGCATATATATCTTTCAAGTATTTGTCAAGCATTAAATTATTTCTGTTCTTTCGACTAAATGGTTCACTGCATTACACAGATCACTGGTACATGTGAATTACTGTATACTCTGAACAGGAAATAATCACTGACTTATTACTATATATTTTCATTAGCTTTCATTAGTTTTGCTGAAAATAGTATTCTATCAAAAACCATTTATCTTTTCTACAGATTATGGGTTTTTTATTGTAAAGGACATCTGTTTTCCTACATAGGTTATTTCAAACTGAAAATACAATAAACATTGACTATAGCAAAGTCCTCTTAAAATAATGTGTAAATTGAAAGTTTGGTGTTAAATTCTATATTTATAACAAATAAAAACACAGAAAATAGTATACAGCTCACCTATATACTCTTTATTTTCTTTTTGTTTTCTTTTTGGTTGGTGGAGGATGTTTTTTTATAATGCAAGCAGGCGCTATCCAGTTAATGCAAACCAGGAAGATGCAGCAGAATAGATTGACAGTGAAAGCCTGCAACGTTTTCTAGCCAAACAGCATTCTTAGGGAAGGTAGGGAAGTTAAAGGGTGATGTTTAACTTATTGCAGAGTTGCTCAGAGGCTCAGTTCTATGGAGGAACTGGAGAAGGCTGTGGACAGACACGTCAGGTGGTTTTGTCACAGTAGCAGCATACCAATGCTGGTGGTTCTTCTTCTTTTTTTAAGTGGGTCAATCACACATAATGTTTGTGTAACACTGGCCGAAGCTCAAGACCCAAACAATTGAAACAGACTACCAGCAACCACTGATGTTCCTGTGTCTCCTTTAGTAGCTGCTGGAGAAGGAAAGGGTCTGCTGCTGCATTTTTTTCCCCAGACAAAGTCGTATTTAGTTGTCACTCAAAAAGAAAATACTATTTGGCAGACTTAGAACTCGGTAATGAAATCATAAAACAAGATAAAAGTAAATGTAGAATGATCAGTGGAGAAAGTATCTATGGGGACTATACAGATCAGTGATCATAGGCCCTCAACAACTTTACTAACTAAAGACAGAGATTATTTCTCTGCATTTTTTATTCAATTAAAAATAAATGGTTGTTGCTGGCAGAAACTTTTTTAAAACGTTGTTTAAAAGTGCATGCGCTACCTGAATCATGAATGAAAAAAATAGTTTCATGTCCCTTTAAGAATAGACACAGTATATTAAGCATACTAGTAGCTACTGTACCTTTAAGTAAACTTTTTAGTTTTACTAAAAATGCAGTGCACAATAATTAGATGTATAAATAAAAAAATGTTTAAAGGCATACATATGTCAAAATTAAACTTGCAAGAATCAGATAGAGTATACAATTTTAAGACACTTTTAAAATCACTTCTATTTTCAAATGTGGTTTTTTTTATTGGTAAATAAACCAAATAGCAGGATGAGCAAGAGGTTAATGTGGCTTAGAAATCACTCAGTGTGGTAGATAGTGAGTGTTAATTCAATTGAGAACAACATATACAGAAAGCAAGTAAAAATGTTCCATATCAGCTGGGAAGCTGCTCCTTCATGTGGATACTAATTACTGTTGCTATTGAATGTCCACAATGGCAATGGGAAGAATAAATCCCTTTGTGCAATTAGAGGAAACAGTACCTGCCAAATAATATATAATATGTCTGTATTTATAAGCCGGCTCAGCGCACTCACCGATCTGTCCTTTCGAAGTCCAGGCTCCGTTACAGATGCTGTCACTCGACCACCCCGCACCTCAACTGCTACTTATCTATCCTTTGTTCTCCAGTCGTCCCTGCGAAGACCAGGCTTCGTCACAGTGGGTCCCGGTAAAGAAACGCTGCACCGATGTGCAGCCGCTAGCTTTTCTGGAGCCGTCAAAACCGGAAATGACCGCAATACTCTGTGAACCAATGGGGGAGCTGGAAACAGGAGGTGCATCCGTGGGCTTGTGCGTCTGGGCCAATGCAAATCTCCAGATCTCAATGTTGTGAATTCTCTCACCAAAAAGCCGACTTCACGGCTTGCCACTTAGGAAGTGTTGCTGCTCTTTAGGGCATTAGAAATCCAACCAGAAAGAAAGAGCAATGAGCAGCAACGATGAGATAAAATAAAACGTAGCTTTTATTGATGCAAAGGCATTAAAAAGTTCATGGAGGTGCAAAGATACAAGTGAAATATGACAGTATACGCGTTTCGGCGTTGTGCCGTAATCACTACTGCTAAAGAACACTCAATGAGCTTAACTTAAAAAGGGTGTGTAAACCCCCTATTGGTTAAAACATATTCAAATAAGGATACTCCTTCATGACATCACACAATTGTATCTAATGAGACACTGAACCTGTCAGAATAATTGTCTAACACAACAAACAATAATAAGATCAACCCTAGGTCCTAGAGCTCATATGTTGCTATATGTATGTATACACACAACCATCCTGTTGCAATGATTAACATTCATTTATGGAAAAGTGTATAGAACAAAATAAGATAAGCAAAATAGACATCAATCCTGCATATGCAAATCTTAATAGATTTTGTTATAGTAAACACAGGTTGATAGAGCCCAAGATTAGTGATGCTGCAGTATAAAAAAGACATACATGAATATGAATATAGATATATAAACATCCATGTTGACTGTTAAATATAGAAATAAGACATGGCAACAAAAAAAGATTTTTTATATATAAATTGGGCAATGATTGTCTGTTATATACACAGTATGTTGGTGTTCTAAATTACTCTAACTGAATGTAATAGAACCGAAACCTTTATGTATATAAGTGGTAAAAATGACATATAGGTATATGTATAATGTTACCACTAAAAGAGAAATACTACGCAGACAGCAAAACTGGGTGTATGGGTTATAGGATGATGTCCCTATATTAGATGAATTATTCCCAATAATTGATTAAATCGTACTCAGCATTGAGGCCAAGTGGTAATTTTGTGGAGAGTTTAAAAATCCAAAGCATCTCACGCTTTTCAAGGAGCTTTTGTCTATCCCCACCCCTTTTAGGAGTGGGTATATGATCTATGGCTTGCCACTTGAAAGAGGCATCATCTTTGTTGTGTTTGGTACAGAAGTGTTGGACTATAGGCGAGGATGATTTCCCCACTCTAATGGTGGATAAATGTTCCCTGATACGAGACCTTATGTCCCGTGTCGTGAGCCCTACGTACTGAACCTTGCACAAAGTGCAAGTTATGAGATATATTACAAACTGGGATGTACAGTTTAGGCAAAAGTTTATCTTATATGTACGTTGTGTGACGCAGGACGTGAATGTGTCAGATGTAGTTATATAGTCACACGGTTTACACCTACTACTCCCACACCTGAACATACCCTTGTGGGTGAGCCATGAGCTCACTGTTGCCCGAGGGTGGCTCAAAACAGTAGGTGATAGGTAATTGCCAAGAGTTTTATTCCGGCGATAAGAACACCCCATCCCTTCAGCCACACAGTTGGTCAGTTTATTGTCTGCTACAAGGAGTTTGAAATGTTTTTTAACAATACTACATACTTCATTATAGTCAGTACTGTAATCAGTCACAAACGTTACTTTGTTGGTATTGAATGTTGATTTTTTGTTATTTACAGTTTTTTTCTCATGTAACATGGGTGTGCGATCCATACACTGTACCTCCCTAGCTGCCCTATTGATGACTTTTTTCGGGTACCCAGTATTTTTCAAACGATCTACAAGATCTGTTTGATGTTCCATGTACACTTTTTCTGTCGAGCAATTTCTCTTTGCTCTTATCATCTGGCCCTTGGCTATGGAGTATAATACACTTTTGGGGTGGCAACTTTTAGCGTGTAGAACTGCATTGCCTGAAATAGGCTTTCTATAAATGCATGTCTCAATTTTACCTGAAGTTTTGCCACAGAGAGTTATATCCAGAAAATTGATGGTATCCCTGTGTATTTCATGGGTGAATTTTAAATTTAGATAATTTTTGTTGATGTAAGCCAAAGAATTTATCGAATCTCCAGCATTGCCTTGCCAAATTAACAACAGGTCGTCAATGAAGCGACCGTAGTATGCAATGCTCTGTCTGAAGGGGTTTCCATCTCCATAGACGTGGGACAGCTCCCACCAACCCATGTATAGGTTGGCGTAAGAGGGTGCGAATTTCGCCCCCATAGCTGTCCCACATCTCTGGAGATAGAAAACCCCCTCAAACTCAAAATAGTTGTGGCTTAAAAGAAATGCTGTGACCTCAATCACATATCTTTTGAAATCAGAATCCAAATTAGAATAATGTGTCAGCATATAATCCATAGCCTCAAGGCCAGATGTATGGGGTATTGAAGAGTATAAAGCTGTGACATCAATAGTTAACCAATTGCACAAAGAATCCCAAGTCAGGCCTTCCATAACCCTCAAAACATGTTTAGTGTCCTGTAGATAGCTCGGTAGAGCTTTAACCAGCCAGAATAGCCCTAAAAGAGTTAAAGGATAATGATCAAATTGTGATACTTAATGCTGACAAGGGGGGCTCTGTTGTGGTCATGTATACTGCAGACTATAAGAATGAGGCCTTGCGTCAATTGAACGATCCTATCCAGTACACACTCCTCAATACTAATCCCACTAAACGTTTTCAGGTAGAACTTATGCACCTTCTGGATGATGGTTTGGAAAAAGGTTTTCTGGACAGAAATACCTTTGATTATTTATACATTGAGTTCCCAGTTACTCCTGTATTCCACCATCTCCCGAAGGTGCATAAGTCCCTGGAAAATGTCACTGGTCGTCCTATAGTCAGTGGGATCGGATCCCTTTTTGAACATCTTTCAGAGTGGCTTGATGCCATTCTGTGCCCTCTGGTTAAAGCTCTACCAAGCTATCTACAGGACACTAAACATGTTTTGAGGGTTATGGAAGGCCTGACTTGGGATTCTTTGTGCAATTGGTTAACTATTGATGTCACAGCTTTATACTCTTCAATACCCCATACATCTGGCCTTGAGGCTATGGATTATATGCTGACACATTATTCTAATTTGGATTCTGATTTCAAAAGATATGTGATTGAGGTCACAGCATTTCTTTTAAGCCACAACTATTTTGAGTTTGAGGGGGTTTTCTATCTCCAGAGATGTGGGACAGCTATGGGGGCGAAATTCGAACCCTCTTACGCCAACCTATACATGGGTTGGTGGGAGCTGTCCCACGTCTATGGAGATGGAAACCCCTTCAGACAGAGCATTGCATACTATGGTCGCTTCATTGACGACCTGCTGTTAATTTGGCAAGGCAATGCTGGAGATTTGATCAATTTTTTGGCTTACATCAACAAAAATGATCTAAATTTAAAATTCACCCATGAAATACACAGGGATACCATCAATTTTCTGGCTATAACTCTCTGTGGCAAAACTACAGGTAAAATTGAGACATGCATTTATAGAAAGCCTATTTCAGGCAATGCAGTTCTACACGCTAAAAGTTGCCACCCCAAAAGTGTATTATACTCCATAGCCAAGGGCCAGATGATAAGAGCAAAGAGAAATTGCTCGACAGAAAAAGTGTACATGGAACATCAAACAGATCTCGTAGATAGTTTGAAAAATAGGGGGTACCCGAAAAAAGTCATCAATAGGGCAGCTAGGGAGGTACAGTGTATGGATCACACACCCATGTTACATGAGAAAAAAACTGTAAATAACAAAAAATCAACATTCAATACCAACAAAGTAACGTTTGTGACTGATTACAGTACTGACTATAATGAAGTATGTAGTATTGTTAAAAAACATTTCAAACTCCTTATAGCAGACGATAAACTGACCAACTGTGTGGCTGAAGGGATGGGGTGTTCTTATCGCCGGAATAAAACTCTTGGCAATTACCTATCACCTACTGTTTTGAGCCACCCTCGGGCAACAGTGAGCTCATGGCTCACCCACAAGGGTATGATCAGGTGTGGGAGTAGTAGGTGTAAACCGTGTGACTATATAACTACATCTGACACATTCACGTCCTGCGTCACACAACGTACATATGAGATAAACTTTTGCCTAAACTGTACATCCCAGTTTGTAATATATCTCATAACTTGCACTTTGTGCAAGGTTCAGTACGTAGGGCTCACGACACGGGACATAAGGTCTCGTATCAGGGAACATTTATCCACCATTAGAGTGGGGAAATCATCCTCGCCTATAGTCCAACACTTCTGTACCAAACACAACAAAGATGATGCCTCTTTCAAGTGGCAAGCCATAGATCATATACCCACTCCTAAAAGGGGTGGGGATAGACAAAAGCTCCTTGAAAAGCGTGAGATGCTTTGGATTTTTAAACTCTCCATCAAATTACCACTTGGCCTCAATGCTGAGTACGATTTAATCAATTATTGGGAATATACCATCTAATATAGGGACATCATCCTATAACCCATACACCCAGGTTTGCTGTCTGCGTAGTATTCCTCTTTTAGTGGTAACATTTTACATATACCTATATGTCATTTTTACCACTTATATACATAAAGGTTTCGGTTCTATTACATTCAGTTAGAGTCCTTTAGAACACCAACATACTGTGTATATAACAGACAATCATTGCCCAATTTATATATAAAAAATCTTTTTTGTTTCCATGTCTTATTTCTATATTTAACAGTCAACATGGATGTTTATATATCTATATTCATATTCATGTATGTCTTTTTTATACTGCAGCATCACTAATCTTGGGCTTTATCAACCTGTGTTTACTATAACAAAATCTATTAAGATTTGCATATGCAGGATTGATGTCTATTTTGCTTATCTTATTTTGTTCTATACACTTTTCCATAAATGAATGTTAATCATTGCAACAGGATGGTTGTGTGTATACATACATATAGCAACATATGAGCTCTAGGACCTAGGGTTGATCTTATTATTGTTTGTTGTGTTAGACAATTATTCTGACAGGTTCAGTGTCTCATTAGATACAATTGTGTGATGTCATGAAGGAGTATCCTTATTTGAATATGTTTTAACCAATAGGGGGTTTACACACCCTTTTTAAGTTAAGCTCATTGAGTGTTCTTTAGCAGTAGTGATTACGGCACAACGCCGAAACGCGTATACTGTCATATTTCACTTGTATCTTTGCACCTCCATGAACTTTTTAATGCCTTTGCATCAATAAAAGCTACGTTTTATTTTATCTCATCGTTGCTGCTCATTGCTCTTTCTTTCTGGTTGGATTTCTTTTATTGGTATTCATTATTGAAATTGAATATGCACATATCCTACACTAGTGGGAGCTAGCTGGTGATTAGTGCCTGTATACATTTGTCTCTTGTGATTGGCTAACTGTGTGATCAGCTAGCTGCCAGTATTTCTCCTCCAGCAAAGGATAACAAGAGAATGAATGATATGTGACAATAAAATTAAATTTGAAAGTTGTTTAAATTGAATCCTGTCTCTTTAAGAATTACATAGAATGAAAAAATTAAAGCTAACACAGCTAATTACAGCTTCAGATAAAGAAAATGTTAAGTATCTCAAATGTAGCTTAAAATTAATATTTAAGTCGCAAATTAAAATTTCAAACTAAATTCATTTAACATGAATGCATCCATGAACATAAATGAACTAAAATAACAAAATTAAATTTAATGGAAAGAAAATTTTGTCCAAAATGAATTTTTTTTTCTGTGCATATCTCTAATATATATAATATATCATTTTTTACTTTGTTTGGGACAGTCGTGGATTTGGTCTGTCCCTATATGTTTAAAGGGCTAAGCTATGTCCAGGAATACCCTGAATTTGGGTTTCCTATTCCTTGTCCCAGTCTGTAAATCATAAGAACCAACTTTACTTTCCACAAAATCAGCAGCAGTTATTACTGAAATCCAGCAGGAGCTGCTATTGTGGATCACAGTCTACATTTCCAGTGACATTAGGAAGTGGTAGTTCACTTGATCTTTGCCCTGTGAAGGATGGCTGGCATGAAGCTAGTGGCAGAGGGTTGAATGAATCATTTTTTACTGGAAATCTCCTTTTGCTTTTGTTGACCAACAGGCTGACAGAGACTTACATCTACTGCATGGGCTGGCATAAAAAGGCATATGATAACTGAAGGCAATGTTAGTGACTAAGGTAAACGTGTGCTGAGTTTTTTTAATATGTTTCTGAGAAGCAAGATAACCATTTTATCTTAGAAATTGTTTTTAGTATTGGCTTTCATTGTCGGTAAACCATTTTTACATGCCTGTGTAAATTAAAAATTATAAACAGTTTTTTAATAGCTGCTTAATATGTATGAGGTGTCCTGAATTTGGGTCTGAGGTGTCCTGAACAGGGTCTTGGAAATCTAATAAAAAGTATGAATATGGGGTGGAGCCGGCAACTGACATGAGTGCAGCATAACTCCGGTGCTCCGCCGCAAAAAGTCCTTTATCCAGTATTCCATCCTGGCCACCCGCTCCCTAAATTCCCCAAACACACAAGGACAACATCCCTCATTCATCCTAATTAACTGAGGGAGATATTGGGGCCTCCAGAGATCCATCACGGCAATATGGCCACGGCCGCAGTAGACCGCAACTGAAGCCTCATCGGACCCATCGCAAACTACCTAAACTACTGAATGGGAAACCCAAGCCCCAATCAGAGATCATTACTCTTTTAGGCAACAAATATGACAATTGGCTCCGATATAGCCAACTTTCAGACTTTCTTAAAAAACACCCCAACAGAACCCAGCTTTCCCCCAATCTGACTAGTTTTGAAAACTTATGTTCCCAAAACATTCAGAACAAAAGCCTCCTTTCCTTCACATACCATTCCCTCCTACAATCCTCTGAAACCTACCCATAAAGACTGGTTAAAAATCTTCACCTCTATGACCAAATCTTCATCCTCCATATACACGATGGAGATAAACACAACATTTTTATACAGATGGTACTATACACCATCCCATCTACAAGTCATCCTCCCCTCAATCTCGCCAGAGTGTTGGAGAGGCTGCACATCAGAAGGTGCCCCCACACACATATGGTGGACCTGCCCAATTACACAAGGTTTCTGGAAGTCCATCAAAACAGAAATCGAGAAGGCCTTATCTATCTCTCTTGAACTTGACATCTGGTTCTTTCTTTTCAATAAATTTTCTCATACTAAATGTAAGCTAAAACTCGCACTGCTGACCATCATGGTAAATTTAGCAAAAAGACTGATTCCAAAGAACTGGAAAGCTCGCAATCTCCCACCTCTGTCCACCTGGAGAGAAGCAACTACCCAATCCCTCCAACTAGAAAAATATCATTATACGCAAAAGAAACGTACTGACGACTACCACTCTATTTACTTTCTTGGGAAGAATACATAAACCAAGAGGAACACTCCAAATAGACTGACCACATCCCTTTCATACTCCTTTAGACACTATACACCAAATCCTAACTAAAACAACAATATCCAACTTCCTAACAAACCTCTAAATAACAATATTATATACCAAACCATACTAAAAAACCTGACAATGTGCTAAACCCTTCATGTTAAGCTCGCTACTAACCTATGCAAATGATAACATCACATATTGTCATTCAATAATCTTCCCTGCAAGAGACACACTTTCCTTATTTTACCTTATGCTGTTTATTTTTGAATCGCACTGTATTGTTCATTATCAAACAGATCCTTTGTTTGCTTATGCCAGCTATTAAATAGTTGGAAAAGAGGGGGGAAAAAAGGAACAGTGTAAACTCTATATTCATGTAAAACTCGAGGTTTGTTCGACTTGAAAATCAATGTTCACTTTGTGTAATGTTTTTCTTTTACAAATTTCAATAAAGCATTTAAACTCCCCCCAAAAAAAGTATGAATAATTAAAATGTAAATACACTTAAAAAAAACAAAAAGTGACAAAACCATTTAGTCTAATCAATAAAAAAAATGATAATATGAAGTGTTATCCAATAAAAACCATATTTATAGGTTGCCAGTTACCCTATCTTATCTTCTTAAATGGACAGTAAAGTAAAAAAATATTTTGTATCATTCAGACATAACATAATTTTATACAACTTTCAAGCATACTTTTATTATCTAAATTACTTTATGCTCTTGGTATACTTTGTTTAAAAGCATACCTAGGTAGGCTCAGGAGCAGCATTTCAGTACTGGGAGCTAGCTGCTGATTAGTGGCTGTGCAAATGTGTCTCTTACCATTTGCTATACCGATTTGTTCCGCTAGCTCCTGGTGCTGCATTGCTGCTCCTTCAATAAAGGAAGACATGAGAAATAAGCAAATTTGATAATAGAAGTATATTGGAAAGTTGATTGAAATTGTATCATCTATTTAACCAAAACCAATCTACCAGGAACTGTTAATACACAAAAAGTGAGAGCAGTGCAACTGATTTGTTTCAGGTGGTGTAAATAATGACAGTACAATGCATTAGTGTACAGAAGCCATGATCTTATAAGAGAACACAACAGAACAGGAAATGCAACACAGGAAACAAGTGCAATAGAGATGAATCATAGAGTTGCATATAAACTAAACATGACATCCATAACATCTCCTTCTTTTAGCGTTAATAAATCAACATTGTGAAATTTGGATGAGTCCTTGTAATAACCAATTCTATAGGTTAAGTCTCTTGGGTGGTTGTGAATGTCTGCCGCTACTGGTGAAGACTGGGTCTTGTTGTACAAAGAGTTTCTTAGCCCTCTCTGAGGCTACTGGGCTCTTCTCGCCACTTGGTGCATGCTCTGTGCTTGATTGCTGTCAGGTATACCTGCTTGCTCAGGACTGTCAGTAATATTAGTCTGTGGCATCACCTCTGTACATTCCTTACTGCCAATAGGTGACTGTGACCTTGTAATACCAGGCGAGTCTGGCCTGTCAACCAGATATTGAGAATCAGGCTGCTCAGCCACTCGCAGATTTACACGATTGCTGCGATAGAGGGTTCCTTCAACATCCACTTGATAGGAGCATGGTGCAACCGTTTGTAGACAGGTAGCCATGCTCCAATGACCTGTTTGATCTCCAGGCAGCGGCTTCATACGGATTCGTTCACCAATATTCAATTCAGGCAAATCTCTGGTAGCATGCCTTGAACACTTGCCTCTTAAGTTGCAACTTTTCTGGTATACCTTTTATCACTGAGGGTTCAAGTTGCTTGTTGGATACTGGTAAGGAGGTCTTTAATCTCCTTGACATCAGTCTCTGGGCCGGACTACTATCCATGCCCTTGGTTGTAGTGTTTCTCCAATGTAAGATGACCTTCCACTGATCTTTATCATCACTTTGTGCTTTCTTCAATAAATGTTTAACAATCTTCACAGCAGATTGAGCTTTGCCATTAGCATGTGGATGATGTGGTGAAGAAGTCATATGCTCAAACTCCCATTCAGTGGCAAATTATCTGAATTGTAAGCTTGCGAACTGAGGGCCATTATCAGAGATCACTTTATCTGGTTGACCATGACATGCAAACTGAGCCTTGCACCTCTTAACTGTAGTTTCAGTGGATATGTCAGGAAGAAGGTCAATTTCCTAGAAGTCTGAGTATTGATCGACTAATGTCAGATACTATTTTCTTGCATAGTTGAATAAGTCTATACTGACACCGATAAGTCTATACCGATCTGCCAAAGACGTGTAGGAATCTCATGTGACATCATGGTCTCCTTTTGTTGCAAGTGTGCATATTCATTGCAAGTGGGACAATTGCTGACAAAGTCTTTGATTTCACCTTGCATGTTGGGCCAGTAAAGAGTATCACAAGCTTGTCTGTAGCATGCCTCACCCCCAATGTGGCTTTAGTGTATGCGTAATAACATCTATGCTCTAAGTGACTTCGGCACTATGACTCTTGGACCTTTGTACAAAATACCATTTTGCACGTTGATCTCATCTCTGAAGGACCAATATTCCTTCACAATTGCAGGTGCTGTATCCTTTTCATTAGGCCACCCACTCAGAACAGTGCTTGTAAAGTTGCATATCTGTCTGTGTGCTGTATGAGCTGATTTAGTCGCTGATCTGTGACATTAAGATAGTCTGCTTGATTGACTTTGGCAAATAAATATTTTTCTTGTTGCAGCAAACAAACTGTATGATGCTCATGCTCACTTCCGGGTGACAAATGATCCGTGTAGCTCTGCTTAGAGTATCACTGATATACATTTCACATCCTGGCTTGCAGACAACATTGAGGTTGTTATGCTGCAATGTAAGCATCATGCTCTGCAAACGCTTGGGAGCACACAAAAGTGGCTTCTTGAATATTACTATTAGTGGTTTGTAATCAGTTTCAGCTCTGATTGTATCCTGACCATAAAGATAATGATGGAAAGACTGGCAAGCAAACGCAATGCTTAAACATTCCTTTTCAATTTGAGCATAATTTTGTTCGACTGATGAAAGAGCTCTGGATGCATATGCAACTGGATGAACTTCTTGCAATAGACAACATCCTAGGCCATTTTTGCTTGAGTCACTTTGTATTGTAACAGGTTTTGTGACATCATAATATTTCAACACCGGGGCAGTGGCGACCAAGCATTTTATCTCCTCCACTGCCTGGTCATGCTTGGGAAGCCAGTGCCAAACTGCATCTTTGTCCAGAAGTCTTCTTAATGGCTGACACACCTCAGACAAGTGCAGCATGAATTTCGCTATGTACGTGACAAAGCCAATAAAATGCTGTACCACTTTGGCGTCAACAGGCTGTAGCATGTCCAAAATAACTCTAATCTTTTCTGGGTCAGCTTTTAAGCCTTGGTGAACAGGATATGTCCATGGAAACTGACTTCTTGCACCTTGAACTGCAATTTATTTACGCTGAGTCTCAGCATCACCTGCCTGCAACGATCTAGTAGCGCTATTAGCTTCTTATCATGGTCATGCTCAGCTTTTTCATCTGTATTACCACAGCCAACTATAAGAATGTCATCAGCTATTGGCTCAATTCCATGGAGCCCGCTTAAAAGTTCATGCTGCTTTTGCTGATACACCTCAAGTGCTACAGACTCCAAATGGCAGTTTGAACCATCTCTTTCTGCCCCAAGGAGTCCAGAAGGTGTTCATGTAGCTACTCTTTTCATCTTGTTTGCACTGTAAAAAAGCATCTCTAGCATCAACAAGCGTAAAAACCTGTGCTTTGGGTAGTTTGTGCAAAACGTCGTCAGGTGTTGGCATTAAGTAGTGTGACCGTTTCTGGGCCATGTTCATAAACTTGGGATCAATGCAAATTGTTATTATCTCAGACTTCCTAATAACTACTATGTTGCTTATCCATTCTGTAGGCTCTGATACTGAAGTAATATGTCCTTTAGCTTCATACTTATTCAGTTTCGCTTTGACCTGAAGCTTAATGGCTACTGGAACATTGCGTGGGGCACATTGTACTATTGGAATGGTAGGATCGAGTTCAAAATTAACCTCTCCTGGAACAGATACTACTGAGCCATCAAAAACATCACTATAGACATTGAAGATTTGCTATTTTGTCAGTGACCCAGTCAGGGATTTCACAGGCTGATTATCGACATTGTGTAGCTCAGCAGGAATTGTGAATTGCATCAGTCCCAGGCACTCACATGTTGAACCAGACAATAGGTTTCTGATTAACTTCAACAATCTCAAATTCATTCTTTTGAGTAAACAACATCAGTGCTAAGTAAATGTGCATCCTCAGGATCTGACATTTGCTCAATTGAGTGCAGCTTCCTTGCTTCCATTCTACTTGACAGACACACTCCAGCAAAATTATTTAGTCTACCACATGCTCTACACATTTTCCCATAAGCAGGGCACTGTTCTTTCTCTCGTACATGCACACTGCCACAGTACTTGCAACTCAGTACTCAAACTCAGCTTTGAAGTTGTCCCAGTTACTGCTGCAATGCCCACTCACCCTCATTGCCTCAGGCAGTGGAATGCTGTTAGCAGCCGCCATGGGGCTGGTTTTCTTGCTTCCAGTGCTGAGCTTTCAAGACAGGACTGTAATTGCAGGAGGCACAGTCAGCTCTAAAGTCTCTCACTGCAAGACTAGCAAGTTCTTAGCATCAAATCTGTAGAAACAGCGCATATTCAGATACATCTGACACCATGTATCAGGTGGTGTAAATAATGACAGTACAAGGCATTAGTGAACAGAAGCCATGATCTTAGAAGAGAACACAACAGAACAGGAAATGCAACACAGGAAACAAGTGCAATAGAAATGAATCATAGAGTTGCATAGAAACTAAACATAACATCCATAACACTGATTCAAGGTAGTAAAATATTTTAATAAAACTGCACTAATAAATGTACACACATTTGTGATACTCTCTGTCCTGCTTATTAACCCATCTTCTTTCTTGCAGTAAAAGACTAGATTGTTCCCAAGCCATGCAGCTGACATCAAATCTATCTGAGAGTATAAATATACATAGGTCCCCATTTATCATGTGCCAGAAGGGTAAGGTTCGCTATCATGAACTTTGTCTAGCGAGGCCAAGCCACTGCTTGTGTAATGCCACCTCCTGCTTGCATGTGGCCAATCACAAGAGAGCAGGGGCTGTCAATCATTCTGATTAGATCAGAATGATTGAAATATACTACATCACAGTTGGAGGAGAGGCTAAGTAGTAGCAGTCTTAAGGTCACAGCTACTTAAAAGGACAGTAAACATGGATTTTTTTAAAATAAATTTTTAAAAAGTGTTCCGTATAAATCACAGCAGTGTAAACATGACTGCTGTATCTTCAAAGCAAGACCCCCAAATTTACCTATAAAACACAGCTCTGCTTGCTTCCCCTGGCCGCCCCCAGGTTCATTGTCTTTTTTTCTTCTTCTCCTCCAGGGGTGATGAAGCCAATAACAAGGATACCGATCACGCTATTCTAATTTATGAAGACGCGCTGCTGTATCTCTATACAGACACCTGCCTGTCAGATTTCTTGCACATGCGCACATTACCCCGTCATCATCAGCACACACACACACACAGAATATAAACAGTGAATCTCGCTGTGCATGCCAATGTGATTCACTGTTTACTTCTGTAGCTGTGTGCCGAGCAGAGAAAGTACAAGCCCCTAATACAAAATAATACTCTATTTTAAAAATAGAAGGTACAGCAATGTACTGGAGCATGCTCAACAGGAAGGGGAAAGGGGCGGTACAACTTTCTGAGGGGCTGGGAATTAGAAGCCAGGAGCTGTAAAGCTGCAGGGGGCGGCCGCACATGGATTGCAAGAGGCAAATACAGAAACTATTTCCAACTATTAATCATTTAATGTAATAGCGTTTTGGAAATAAATTTAGCATGAAACATTATGTGCAAGCATAGAAACATAGAGATATGCAATTTGATTTCTGATGTTTACTGTCACTTTAACTAGCATTTCAGGCTTGCTCACACTGGAGCCTTAAGGGATATAAAACATTTTTCTTTCATGATTCAGATACTCCTATTATCAATTTTTCTTTGTTCTCATGGTATCTTTATTTGAAACCTAAGCTTACATTCATGCTTTTTCAAATAAAGATACCAAGAGAATGAAGAAAAATTGATCAATGATAATAGGAGTTAATCAGAAAGTTGCTTAAAACTGCATGTTCTATCTGAATCATAAAATAAAAAAGTTGGGTTTCATATCCCTTTAAAGCTGCATGGGCCCATATACCTAACCTATATGAGTATACAATACTTCCTCAAATGGAAAAAATATATAATTGGTTATATGCACACATATATTTCTTAGAGCACTGTCATTTATATAAAATAAAATTAAGGAGAAGAAATATACATATTTTCCTCAGTTTTAATTGTTTTTATCTCAAGAGCAATAATTTGAAAATGCAGAACTATTTTTGTGAAATTCCATAATTATTTGCAGACTTAATGAATTCAGATCGACATGAGTGAATTTTAAAAACAAAATCATCTATAAGATGTTATAAGATTACTTCAGAAACACCTTTAAAATAAATGGATGATGAGCTCAGCTTGAAATTTAACAGCAAAAAATGTAAAACTTAAAATCATATTTACACCTAGTGTGAGCATGTAATTACTGATTATCTACAAGTTCATTATTTTCTACTAAGTTATTACAGAAGAAAAAAGTTTAAATAAATACAGTTTTAGTAACATTGTGCAAATTGACCCAGCATTCAAGTTCTTGGGGTTAAGTTGCAAACATTAACATTTTACTTTAAATCATATCCCTAAAGTCCTAGGAGCTAGTTCTTTTCTTAATATGTATTTTTTTTAAATTGTATGTCGAAAAAAAGGTGTTTTTTATTCTCTTATTTGCTTATTGATTAGTATAATTTTTGATGGATTGATAAGAGCTAATTGTGGTTGATTGCTATGTATTTTTGCTCTGATGATTAGTCAAATGGCATTTAAATGTTCTGCTTGTATATCCACTGTGCCCTTATTCAATGTCAAAGAAGATTGCCAACTCACAGCAAAAACTGATGTTGCCTTCTATTCACCCGTTGCATGGTATGTTACAGAAAAGTATAGATGTGTGCAGCATTTCAGGCAGCCATATTGTTTGGAAAACCTTTTATGAAGCAATAGCAGTTAGTATTTAGTTCTTTAACCTACACAATGGATCAGTAGAATAAACTCTGTAAAAAACAAACAAAACACTATAATTATAAAAATAAGTCCAACAGTCATATGTATCTCATCTAAGAATCTGCATGCTATGGGGCCATTACATTCTACACTGAACCTGTCCATCAACAAGTCCAAATAAATTCCTTCAATATCCAATGTGGTACTCAAAATCCTCTTTCATTTATAAGGCCCTTTTGCCTACTTTGGCAGGAAGCAAGGCAGCATCTGCAGCTGTAATATAATTTATTGCACAAGCAATTCCGATTATCCTAGCTTTGGAAAAGTATAATCTAGATTTTATTAAAGTCACAGAGATGAGTATTTTGCTAATCATTCTTTTTACTACTTATGCAGCTTTTTACAGAAATAACATCAGAAAACACAGAAAATTTTGAATACAGTGAAAACGAGACTAACCAATGAAAAGGATGTATGCAAATGAGCTGATAAGAGTAGCCAATGAGCATACTCATAGTGCCCATATACTGTCCACATAGTCCCAATTCCTCCTCTTTCTTCTTTGATGCGAAGAGATAGAACGTTCATAAAGAAAGGAAGAAGGATGTTAAGAAATCCACTGAAGATGATGCAACAAATCCACAAGAGAAACCAGGAAAACATCTTCGAACAGGAACTGGAGCGAAACAAAGATAACTTGAAGTATCTTGAGATGAACATCACAATTGATAGAAGAAAATGACAAAGGTTGAGGGGCTTGAATTGGAGTCCTTGAGCTGGAATAAGTTAGATTAAGGGAGCTGGAAAAGAAACAAAAATACTAAGAACAACTTCCATATAAACATGAGTAAACCTATGAGAAGGGAGAGGAGGGATGGAAAATACTTGTCTCTGTGTCTTTAATAAAATCTAGATTATACCTTCACAAAGCTAGGATAATTGGAATTTTATTACAAGCACAGAAACTCATATTTTGCTAGTTTAAAGCAAAAGTAAATCAAGTAAGGAGAGAGGAACCAGCATTAGCAATTGGTTTAAAATAAAATTGCTTAAACGTGGATTCTGAAGACCAGTCTGCTGCATTGGGAATATCTTAGAGAGTGGAGGATTTGAGAAAGGCTTTGGAAGCTGAAGCACCTCTAACAGAGTGAGCAGAGAAAGAGTTGTCTACTACTGACAAAAAGAGAATCCATTTTACCCATCTAGCGATAGAGGAAGAGGAGACAGGTTTCTGAGGAGGGACAAAGGAAATAAGTAGTTGAGAGGAAGAAGAGGATCTAAGAGAGGAGTTTCTAGATTTGTATTCCTTAAGGCAGGAAGCAACACAAAGATTGGGTTGGGCAGGGAAAAGGGATAGAAGAAAGATTTAGAAAGAGTTTTAGTTCTACAGGAAATTATAAAAGTTACGCCAAAAGGAGAATACATTTTAGAATTAATGTCAATAGCTCTAACATCTGAAACCCTGCAGAAGGAAAGTAGAGAGAGAAGGGTAGCTAATTTAGCTGAGAGTTGTTTGAGGGAAAGATAAGGATTAGAAGGCCAATTTAGCAGGAAAGAAATTACAAGATCTACATCCCAGAAAAAAAAGAGTAGTTTGAAGAAGGAGGATTCTTGATTCTAATGGCTTTGAGTAGGTGACAAATATGGGGGTGGCAACCAATAGGAAGATCATTAATGAAATTGTGACTAGTGGAAATAGCGGAACGAGCAAGATTAACGAAACCATCTTAAAAAAGAGAACATAAGTAATTATAAGTAATAAGTAAGTAATTATAAGTAAGGGGCAGAAATTGGATCCAAACTCCTTTGTGAACATCAGCCAAACCATTTGGACTAGGTTAAAAGGTATGCTTTTTTTGTGCCAGGAGCCCATGATTCCTGAAGAAGGGATTTAGACCTTTCCAAAAGTCCTTTGAGGGTCCAGGGGACCCTGAAATTGTCCAGGCTACGAGGTTGAGGGACCCATCCAGAAGGAGGGGATGAGGATGATCTAGAGGGTCTAATAGAAGATTGGGAAGTTGAGGGATGAGAAGAGGTAGAAGGAAGGAGAGCTCCAGAAGAGAGGGGTACCAGGATTGAATTGGCCAAAGGGGAGTTATCAGGAGAAGGGGGATCTGGGATCTGTGAATATGAGCGAGGGTTCTCAGAATCATGGAAAAAGGAATAGGTGCCTTGAATTGGCCAGGTTTGGAGAAATGCATCTATTGCAGAGGCCTCTGGGTTCGGACGTCAACTGAAATAGGGTCTCATTTGGAAGTTGGATCTGGAAGTGAAAAGATGTATTACAAAGGGACATCTTAGAGAGGAAAGAGAGAGGAAAATTTCCGAAAGTAATTTACAATCACTGGAGTCTTGAAGATAACGAGATCTCCAGTCTGCGGCAAAATTGGATAGGCCAGGAATGTATTCGGCCTGGATGGAGATTTTGTTGCCCAGAAAGTGGTGGACAAAGTATTTTGTGATCTCTGAAAGGGCTTTCGGTTTGTTTCCACCCAAGCGGTTCAGATATATCATGGCAGAAATATTGTCCATGCGAAGGATCACATATAAAGGAGAATAGTTTCAAACAAAATTCCTTATTGCAAAAGAACCTGAAAGAAGTTCCTTGCAATTTATGTAAAGATTTCTCTCCGCATTTGTCCAGTTCCCAACAGTGATAAGAGAACCACAACGGGCGCCCCAGCCGGAATTGCTGGCATCTACCTCTATAATGATGTCTGGAGCATTCCCAAATATGGCTCTGCTGTTCCATGCATCCATATTGAGAAGCCACCAGTTGAGTTCCTGACGAGCCTCCTGGGAGAGGGAGATAGGATGTGAATAGGAAAGAGCTTTGTGAAGGAAGTGAATTTTCAGACATTGAAGGGCCCAATAGTGGAGGGGAACAGGAAATATTGCCTGGATGTAGGAGGAAAGAAGGCCAATGATGCAAGCTAGAAATCTCAGAGGGAAGAAAGTTCTTTTGAGCACAAGCAAAATGTCTTTCTTTATGTTGCAAATCTTGTCTTGAGGAAGACTGAGGATAGAGGAAATGGTGTCTATTTGGAAACCAAGGAAAGTCAGATTTTGAGAGGGAGTAAGAGCTGATTTTTTCCTGTTTATGAGAAAAGCCAAATTTTCTAAGAGGGAGATGGTGAGGTTGACATGAGATAAAAGGGTAGAATGGTCTTTGTTCTTTATGAATATATCATCTAGATAAATGATAAGACGAACACCAGGGCCGGACTGGGAAATCAGACCAGCCCTGGAAATTTGTATGGCCTGGCCCATCCCCGCCCCCTCCTGATCAGCCCCGCCCCCTCCTGATCAGCCCCGCCCCATCCTGATCAGCCCCGCCCCCTACAGCTCAGATTTCACCAATTATTAAATTAGTTGATCACTACAATGTCATTATATATATATATATATATATATTACACACACATAACACATTTATATATTATACATACACTGCATGCAAGCTTAAGCCCTCAGCCCATTTGTTCAGTTACAGGCCACTATAGAACAACCTGTATGTACCAATACCATAGGTTAAGACTACATTGCACAATACTGTATACAACATATTTAATAAATGATGTACAGCTGGCTCAGCCGCTCACTACCCGTTTGGTTTACAGACCCACCAGCATAGATATCACCTTGGCTGCCAGAGAGGGCTGCTACCTCTTTAGCAGCCAACATATTAAAAACATAAACTAGTAGTACTAGGCGCAGGTGGACTTACCACGCCTGTGGATCCCTACAGGATGCCCCGGTAATCACCTGTTACCTGCTCCGGCGGCAGCCTCTCATTCACAAATTAATTCAATTACTTCTCTTATCCTGCATGGACCCATCAGTCGGCCTACTGCACGCCCCGGTAATCATTCACCTGCTTGTGTCCGGCGGGCGGCAGCCTCTCATTCACAAATTCAATCAATCAGGCGTCGGGACAGCGAGGGTTAACACGTCACACCGTTGCAGGGGTGGTTGTGTCTCTGGTCCGTGGAGAGCTCAGCTGATCATGTGGGGTGAGGGCGCGCACACGTAACAGGATAGTAACGTAGCGTAGCGTGATGTCACCTCAGCAACACTCTCAGGCTGAGATGTGGGCGGCACATAGTGGGGAGGTTCTCACTATTTTGGGGCAAAGTTAAGTAACGGCCAATGCTTGCTCTTCTCCATACAACCGGTCCACCGGGATTTTTCCCGGTATCCCGGCGGCCCAATCCGGCCCTGACGAACACCTCTGAATCTTAGCCAAGCTGTGACTGGTTTCAGAATTTTCGTAAAGATCCATGGGGCAGAGGAAAGACCAAATGAGAGGCATGTGAATTTCCAAAGGATGTTGTTCCAATAGAAGTGAAAAAATCTCTGGAAATCCTGATGGATGAGAACAGTCAGATAAGCATCTGTTAGATCCAAACAAACCAACCAATCTCGATCTTAGAGACAATCTCGAAGAAGATGAATGCCCTCCATTTTGAGGTGTTGATAAAGGACAGAGGCATTCAAAGTTCTGAGACTGATCACTGGGTGAAAGAGACCATTCTTCTTTTATTCTAAGGAACAAGTTGCTTATGTAACTTTTCTTGTCCCTGAGGACCAATTCTATAGCCTGTTTTGATGCCAGAGATAACATTTCTGTATCTATGGCTGATTTGTCTAGATTTCAGAATTTTATGGGAGTTGGAAGAAATAATTGACAAGGGGTTTTGACAAAATCTATTATGGTTCCAGTTATGGTTTGCAGAATCTAGGGATCTGAGGTGATAAGTTGCCAATTGAGGAAAAAGACAGTAAGTCTGCCACCTATTTTGTTGGGGTAAAAAGTTAAAAAGGGGGAAGAAGAGAATTTACCTGAGTGAGCTCTGGAACGACCTCTGGCTCTAAAAGACCTTGATGGCCAGGAACGACCTCTTGAGGGGGAAAAAGAGGATTTTTTTTTTTTTTTTGCTTGGGTTTGGTACTAATTGGAGCAATAATATTGGGACCTTGAATGCGTTGTAATTGGAGAGGCCGGGTAAATGGACCCTTCTTTTCCCAGCCCTGTCAAAAACACTAGACTGTGTATAAAATGGTCTTTTTAATAGTTGATTTTGTTTTAGACAATGTATTGACATTTTTGGCATAATTATTCATTTTGAATAAATAAGTGTCTCCAAAAAGTAGACCGTTAGTATTGGTGGAGCATTAGGTAGTGGCAAAGTCAGAAAGCTTAGGGTCTAACCTTCTAATGATGTTTCTCCTTCTTTCGGCAATGATCACTTCATTAGCATGTCCCAGAAAGGCTACAGACCTTAAAATCCATTAACTTATGACAAAAGGGTCTAGAGAAGAATTGGAGGCGAAAGCCTCTTCTGTTAAATCAAACATTTTTGCTATGGGACCAGTAGTGTCTAAAAGTTTGTCTTGACAGGACCAAAGGAGCCGGTCAGAACTTTTTTTTTTAAATAATGGTCCAAATAATCTGCAGTCTCTTTAGAGGGAAACTATTCAGAAGAAATGGGATGCTGTAATTCATCGGGCTTAGTGAATGGGTTACCAAGGGAATCTAGGGGGAAAACAATAAAATAAAAAACAAATAAAAAATGTATTTATGGAGTAAATTATGATGATGGGCTTTTTTGTGTCTTTTATATTTAAAAAATCATCAAAGTCAAAATCGGAGGCAAAATCATCAGAGTGATTAGAATGCTCATTATCAGAAAAATAATCTTCCTCAGAAGAGGAAATATTGGTAAATTGTATTTTACAAGCCTTTAGGTCAGAAACTGATCTCTTTAAAAAAAAAAAAAATTATGAGGTCAGAGTCTGAAAAAATATGCCCTGATATACGGCTCTTGTCATGATCAGGTGTTCAGGTGCCTAGGGTAATCTGCCGGCCAGCAGAAGAGTTGTCTGCAATTTGCAGAGGTGCAGGAGGAGAGTCTGGATGGGACAGACCTAAAGATTTTAACTGCTTTGAGCAAGCATATCATTAATGTTTAGTTTTGGATTTATACTTCCAAGGAGCAGAAATATTAGGGTTAATAACTGCCATAAGTGAGTTCATTTTGTTATCCATTTGGGATATAAAATTAGTTAATTTGTAATTGAGAGAATTAACAGAGAATTCCATATTATTTTCATTTTGAGACATTTTTTAAAACAATTTGTAAAATAATAATTGTGGAGAGCCAAGCGTTAATTTAATGTTTAACTGCTTTGGAGTAGCAACAATGAGTGTGTAATGAAATAAGGAAAAAGTGAGGTAAAACATTTAGCAACTGTACACTTAGTGGAGAGTAAAAATAATTACATGCAGAGACGAAATGAAAAGAGAAAAACTCTCACAAAGTATCCACTAGAACAGCTTACAAGCAGTGAGAAATGCAGCAGTGAGCTGTCTGACTAAATGTCGGCTCTGAGGTAAACAAGAGGGCGGGAAAAGGAGCACAAAAGTAGGACTTTAAAGCTGTTAGCAGCTATAAAATGGTATATAAAGGATTACCATAAGGGAGAAGGGAAAACCTAAAACCAGAAGGTTAAACTGAATTAGAAAGATTTATAAGGGAAAATACACAGGCACTAAAATAAATAACATACAATAAGGAAATATTTAATGTATTGTATAAGTGTACTTATCTGAACAAGCAGCAAAAAAGAAAGAGGAGGAATTGGGACTATGTGGACAGTATATGGGCATTATGAGTATGCTCATTGGCTACTCTTATCAGCTCATTTGCATGCATAATTTTCATTGGTTATTCTCGTTTTCACTGTATTCAACTTTTTCTATGTTTTTCTGATATGTTATTTCTGTGAAAAGCTGCATAAGTAGTAAAACTAATGATTAGCAAAATAGGAGTCTCTGTGCTTTAATAAAATTGCTTGTGCAACCCAGGGACTGGCTTTTGCTCAACCAGTTGCTAAGAGCATGGCTTATCAATCATCATGAATGGATCAATCCTTTGTGGTGACTGAAAGGTTAGGAAGCAGCGGTCCCATGACCAATGTTTTGTGACTTCCAGTTGCAGACTTGAATGGGTGAGCCTGCACCATAAACACTGTAAAGATGCATCCACAGCTTAATAAACAAAGTCCATATTTAAAGCCAGCACTGGATTGGCAATGCATTACCAAGCTAGAGCTGAACACAAAATATGATTGAAGCTACCTACATATGCTACCCCTAACTAGCTCAGTGGCCATGTTCTCTATGTCTAATAATTTTTTTTAAAATTTTATTAGTCCAGATTTAGGGGCCAAATTATCAAGCTCCGAATAGAGCTTGATGCCCCTGTTTCCGCACGAGCCTTTAGACTAGCCGGAAACAGCAGTTATGAATCAGTGGTGTAAAGACAGCTGATTCATAACTGGTCCGTCTGCTCTGAGGCTACAGACATCAATCCACCCGATCCTATACGATCAGGCTGATTGACACCCTCTGCTAGCGGCCGATTGACCATGAATCTGCGACAATAAATGCTGACAGCGTATGCTGTCAGCATTCATCGATGTCTGATGGACATGATCCGCTGAACGGATCATGACGGACAGACCGATGATTAAACGGCCCCTTAGTATTTAATATCTTCGACTTTATTAACAATGACAAAAAGGTATTATTTTCTTCTTTTTTTTTTATCACAGCGTTCCCTTTTCCCAATGGTTTCTATCATGATTCAGACAACTTTCCAATATATTTCTATTATTTATTTTGCTTTGCTCTTTTGGTTTTCTTTTTTGAAAAGCATACCTATATAGGCTCAGGAACTGGGAGAAAGCTGCTGATTGGTGGCTGCACATATATGCCTGTTGTCATTGGATTACCAATGTGCTTATTGATTAATATAATTTTGGATGGATTGATAAGAACTAGTTGTGGTCTATTGCTATGTAGTTCTCCTCTGATGATTAGTAACATGAAATTAAAATTTTCTGATTGTATATTCACTGTGGCCCTTATTCAATCTCAAGCAACTCACAGCAACAAAAAAATGTTGAACGTTTCTTTTCAGCCGATGAATAATATGTTGCAGAAAAATATAGATGTGTGCAATATTTCAGGCAGCCATATTGGCTTAGAAAGCCTTTCATAAAGCAAGAAAGAATACAAACACACTTGTATCCTTGCTGCAAATGTTTGCCCTCTATTTGCTGGTGAGCACTACAGGGAGTGCAGAATTATTAGGCAAATTAGTATTTTGACCACATCATCCTCTTTATGCATGTTGTCGTACTCCAAGCTGTATAGGCTCGAAAGCCTACTACCAATTAAGCATATTAGGTGATATGCATCTCTGTAATGAGTAGGGGTGTGGTCTAATGACATCAACACCCTATATCAGGTGTGCATAATTATTAGGCAACTTCCTTTCCTTTGGCAAAATGGGTCAAAAGAAGGACTTGACAGGCTCAGAAAAGTAAAAAATAGTGAGATATCTTGCAGAGGGATGCAGCACTCTTAAAATTGCAAAGCTTCTGAAGCGTGATCATCGAACAATCAAGCGTTTCATTCAAAATAGTCAATAGGGTTGCAAGAAGCGTGTGGAAAAACCAAGGCGCAAAATAACTGCCCATGAACTGAGAAAAGTCAAGCGTGCAGCTGCCAAGATGCCACTTGCCACCAGTTTGGCCATATTTCAGAGCTGCAACATCACTGGAGTGCCCAAAAGCACAAGGTGTGCAATACTCAGAGACATGGCCAAGGTAAGAAAGGCTGAAAGACGACCACCACTGAACAAGACACACAAGCTGAAACGTCAAGACTGGGCCAAGAAATATCTCAATACTGATTTTTCTAAGGTTTTATGGACTGATGAAATGAGAGTGAGTCTTGATGGGCCAGATGGATGGGCCCGTGGCTGGATTGGTAAAGGGCAGAGAGCTCCAGTCAGACTCAGACGCCAGCAAGGTGGAGGTGGAGTACTGGTTTGGGCTGGTATCATCAAAGATGAGCTTGTGGGGCCTTTTCGGGTTGAGGATGGAGTCAAGCTCAACTCCCAGTCCTACTGCCAGTTTCTGGAAGACACCTTCTTCAAGCAGTGGTACAGGAAGAAGTCTGCATCCTTCAAGAAAAACATGATTTTCATGCAGGACAATGCTCCATCACACGCGTCCAAGTACTCCACAGCGTGGCTGGCAAGAAAGGGTATAAAAGAAGAAAATCTAATGACATGGCCTCCTTGTTCACCTGATCTGAACCCCATTGAGAGCCTGTGGTCCATCATCAAATGTGAGATTTACAAGGAGGGAAAACAGTACACCTCTCTGAACAGTGTCTGGGAGGCTGTGGTTGCTGCTGCATGCAATGTTGATGGTGAACAGATCAAAACACTGACAGAATCCATGGATGGCAGGCTTTTGAGTGTCCTTGCAAAGAAAGGTGGCTATATTGGTCACTGATTTGTTTTTGTTTTGTTTTTGAATGTCAGAAATGTATATTTGTGAATGTTGAGATGTTATATTGGTTTCACTGGTAAAAATAAATAATTGAAATGGGTATATATTTGTTTTTTTGTTAAGTTGCCTAATAATTATGCACAGTAATAGTCACCTGCACACACAGATATCCCCCTAAAATAGCTATAACTAAAAACAAACTAAAAACTACTTCCAAAACTATTCAGCTTTGATATTAATGAGTTTTTTGGGTTCATTGAGAACATGGTTGTTGTTCAATAATAAAATGAATCCTCAAAAATACAACTTGCCTAATAATTCTGCACTCCCTGTATTGTAAGCAATGAAGGAAACAGAGCAAGACAGCAGTGTGGAAAACAAGGCCTTTGTATGCATAATGCATCATTTAATTTTTTGGTCCAATTTCATCTTTTTATGTCTCTAGGCACAGACAGGATCCATCAAGTTACATAAACAATGTTTAAAATAAAATAAAACAATGTGAAAGGAAACCATTTGACTATAAAACACCCCAATTGCTCTGCTGTTTGAACACTGCTTGCATTTTTTCAAGCACTGCTTGAAAACTTGCTTCCATTTGCACAAATATCGGGTAGCATATTTTCCATGGTTTTCTTTTTGAATGTGAGGGAATATGTGACAGAAATTTTAAAGCAGACATGTTTGAAAATATGTGGCATGTCTTTTTGAATAAAGCCCTGTGTGGTTGTATGAATGCCTGCCTTTTAATTAGAAGCACATCATTGTTAACATCTGGAGAGTTTGATTTCACTGATACTGAAGGAAAAATAAAAAAAAATGTTTTCCTAGGTCATTGGATTACAAGACAGTTTATATGTAAGCTGACATTTTTCTCTTGCAATTGTTGAAACGTTTTTCAAGTTAATGGAGGAGCTGTCTACATGATCCTCGAAATGTCTTCATCACATAAGTACTATCTCTATCGATCTGCTTTTGTGTAATAGCTCAAAATATTGATTCATTAATATCTTAACCTTCTCTTTTGACAATCGTTGCATTCTTATGCTGCATGTTATCCAATGATCCTAATATGTATGCTGAAAGGTAAAATACATGAAACTTTATGTTTAAAAAAACAAAAACAATCACACAGCTCCTTGCGTTATAAGATTAAAGGGACATGAAACCCCAAACTTTTCTTTCATGATACAATGTTAAACAACTTTCCAATTATTTTTTATTATCTAATTTGCTTCATTCTCTTGGTATCCTTTATTGAAGAAGCAACAGTGCACTACTGAAAGTTAGCTGAACACATTGGATGCATTGGATGAGCCAGTGACAGCAGCCACTAATCAGCAGCTGATTAGTGCAGCCACTAATCAGCAGCTCCTGAGCCTACCTAGGTATCCTTTTCAATAAAGAATACAGAGAGAACAAAACAAATGAGATTATAGAAAGTAAACTGAAAAGTTGTTTAAAAATCACAAGCTCTATCTGAATCATGAAAGAAAAAAAATGGGTTTCATGTATCTTTAGTGCTAATTGCTTATTATAATAAAAAATAGGGCTACATTACAACTGGAGCACAAGCGATAGTGCAGGGTGCGTTATCTTTTGCGTGACCTTGCACTAAGAATAACACATAGGGCCAGATTACAAGTTGAGCGCTAAATATTAGCGCTCCACTGAGTAATACCAGCGCAAGCTAATGTGAGCTGGTATTGCAAGTTAAGTGCAATATGAATGTGAGCTTGCGTTCGCATTGCTAAAAGCATTGCTCTCACAAGAGCGCGCTTCCATAGGCTCCAATAGGAACCTCGTTCTGATGCCTTGAGAGGGGGTAAGTAGCACAGTGATGGCAGCAAATAAAAAAATATATATGTATATGATTATATACATATATATTTATGTGTTAATATGTGTATATATTAACACATAAATAAATATGTATATATGCATACAGGGAACCCACAGTTCCCATAGACTGCAATGTAAAGGCACTTTTCAGTGCCGTTTTTTTTCCCCCACTCCGGCAAAATTTACCCCCAAAATATTGCCTAGTGCAGTCATTTTATTACGAAATAAAAATGGTACAATTTAATGTTTTTAATAAAATACACTACACTGTATTTTGGGGACATTTAGGGCATATTTATAAAATGAACCAGAGATCTGATTTAATTATATAAGCACTAATTGCTACCGTGAGCTTGCGGTAGCAATAACCAGCCTTTTGTAATTTAAATTGGCCCATTTGCTGGCGCACAATAAATTAGCGCACCACTTGTAATCTAGCTCATTATCTGGTATTACAAGTGGATGGTTAAATATTTTAACCAAAGCATCAAAACTTTTTAAGTGTGACCTATACTTTCAAGTGATAGAACAGGGAGTACTAATTGCAAGCTCACAAGCAGTGATTGAAACCTTGTGCTCAAGCACAATCCAAAATACTGCTTTAAAATGTAGCACTTTTTGAGACCTGAATTTACCATTATTGTTAATTGTATAGCACAGAACTATTTGAAGAACTCAACTAGTTGCGCACTATCTGCTTAGTGCACCATTGACGTAGAGCTTGAACTGTCATAAATGTTACTGCACAGCCTCAAACACTTATGTGAGGGATATATAGGCTGACCATATTTCCTTGAGACAAAAACGGGACATTGAGATGTCAAAAACGGGACGGGGTTAATATTCTTTATTCATAGGAAAAAAATTTACAATTTTAACAAAAGTTAACTTTTATGACATCAATATAAACAATTGAGCCAACAATTATTCTTCTGTTATTGGTCTCACTATCTCCACTATCATAAAGTATTCAAATCTATCATACAATTTTACATTTGCCAAACACAAACCTGCTTTAAAAAAAGTGAGTTTTCACCATCATGTCTAAATACCAATCCCCAATGCTTTCACAATGTCCCCATGATCTAAATTGGAAATGTGTATATTTTTTAATCACATGCTCTTTAGTTAACTCAATGTTTCCAAATTATCCTCTATGTTGTAAAGGCAAATTCCCCCAAAATATTAACTGATTTTTGGTAAAGGCAGGGTAAAAGTGTAGCCTCTGAACAGGCGTTTGGAAGATCTGGATTGATTATAAGATTAGTAGTTGTAGATTTTAGCTGTGTTGCCCAAAAATGTTACATGGAAGAACTGAGAAAAATGTGGAAATAGTTACTTGATTGATAATGATAACTGTACAACATAATTAGCATGCTGTTGCACTACAGCAGCATAATTTTATAATGTTAAATTGATTGACAGGCACACAGGTCAGACTCATACCATGCACATCTCTTGCAGAAGTTGATCTATTGAATTATCTTTCTGATGGTCAGAATTGATGATGGCAGATGCAGATTATCTTTAGATCGACAGATCTAGTCCGACTCTTTACTCCTAGAAGACCTTGCTTGGTGGCTAGCTAGTAGTTCTATCTTCCCTCTCATGACCTCATCTTGAAGTCTCTCTCCTCAGCTCAGTCTGACAGCTCTTGACTGACCTGTCACTTTCTATCACGCCACTAATTTTGAGTGTAGACGGCATAAACACGGTGTGAATCATGTGGGCACGGTCACCCAACCCCAACCCTTCAGTGAAAAACAAACTGCCCTTCCCGCCGGCGGGGACTTTAAAATGTTTTAGTAGTGGTGTGTGTGGTGTGTGCTAAAGAATTAGACTGGCGCTGTACGCAATCGGATAAACTAAAAAACGGGACAAAATGTACATTATTAAAAAAACGACGGGACAGGGGAAGAAACATAAAATAACGGTACTGTCCCTTTCAAAACGGGACGTATGGTCAGTCTAGGGATATATAACACACCTGTGCTATCCAACAGCAAGATGGAACTGTGCCTTAGACCATTTCTTGAAAGATAAAACAATAACTTTGGCCAATAATATGAGTGCAAAAAAAAAGAAGCGCTATTGATTGTGGTGACTGTGGTCGAGTTAAAGGGATAGTAAACCCCAAAATTTTCTTTTATGAATCAAATAGAACATACAATTTTAAACAACTTTCCAATTTAATTATATTATCAAATTTTCTTCATTCTCTTGTTATCCATTGCTGAAAGGACAGCATTGCACTACTGACAGGAAGCTGAAAATATCTATTTAGCCAGTCACAAGAGACAAATGTGTGCAAGCACCAATTAACATGATGTATGATATGAGCATATTCATTTTTTAACAAGGGATACTAAAAGAATGAAGCACATTTGAAAATAGAAGTGAATTTAAAAGTGTCTTAAAATGACATGCTCTATCTGAATCATGCAAGTTTAAGTTTGACTTTCATATCCCTTTAAGTTATTGTGATAATATTTTTACATTTAACTTGTAATCTAGACTATAATTTCATATGTTTATGTCATGTTTTTAGAACTTTCATTTAATAGACAGACTAATGTATGGACATACAGGTAGATATCATTATTTGTCCATATAATAGTTTGTGGCTTACTGTTATACATCTTAAAATACTTATGTTTAAAAATCTCCATTGTTTTTATGTCTTACTAAGAAATATACATTTTCATTTTCTTTGGATAAAAGAGGAATTGCATATCTTCTTTTGACTTATTTTTCCTCTTCTCGAAATCCATTTATTGCAAGAAACAGAGATATCTTCTTTTTTTAGTTGATTAATTTTTAAAAATGGAAATCATAGGGTGTGACAGCTAGAGCATGGGTATTTGAATCCTTCCATTAATCTTCTTGCCTTCACTGGCTCTATAACAAATATAAAAATAGAAGAAAACTGTTATGTATCAGACTCTTTTTAACTAACATTGCACTGTTTCCGTAATTCAGTGTCTTTTTTATTTTCTTTTGATATTAAGGTATATGAATATGGAAGGCAGCAGATTAAAAACACGACTCATTTTGTCTGGTAATTTTATTATGTCCAATAAAACATGATACCTCTTTAGATTTGTACCTTTTTATATAAAAAAGTATAAACCTTTTTTAAAAATATATCATTATTATATTAATTGATGTAATTTTTGTAGCAGAATACAAAATGGGCTCCATTTATCAAGCTGCGATAGCAGCTTCAGAACCACAGCGTTTCAGGTTTGCTCAGAGCCTTTTAACCTCTACGCTACCTAAAGTGTGATGGATTGAAATCATCTCAATTGGATAGAGATGATTGACAGCCCCCTCTTGCGCTCAAGCAGGGGGCGGCATTGAACAATCAGTGGATTGTGCAGTGTTGAATGCGGGCAGCATTGTGCTGCACACTCGCCACGAGGCTGGACTAATGTGGTTCACAACAGTGAACCTTGTTTAACAACCGAATGTTAAATGGAGCCGATTATCTTTGTACTATGTTTTTTTATACATTAAAAGCATATAATACTCCCTTTGACATTAATACACCCATTAGTAGCATATAGTATAAATATGTATGCATTGCGTATCAAGCTTCATTTTCTTCTACAAATGTGTAGATATTTGGTCATAGAATCTTTATTATGGGCTAGATTGTGGGTGGAGGATTTTTTTGCACTCCTGCTCGTGCATTAACTTTGCTAGACAAAGGCTTTTTACAAGTTGAAAGTAAAAAGTTTTTGCATGAGCGCAAACCTGACGCATGCAAAAAGCCAAAGTCTGAATATTACAACAACATTAACCTATTCCCACATAGACTTCAATGAGAGCAAAAAGTGGAAAAAATAAAAACAAACACCCATACTCACAAGCAAACCTGATCGCATTTTCCCTAACCCAACATGAAATATGAATATTTCACATTCCAATGTTTTTCACATAGCAGAATATGTTCTATTTATTCCTAAATACATATTTCTATATATCTGATGGTATTTTGGTACTATATATATATATATATATATATATATATATATATATACTGTATCCAGAAGAAAAAAAGGTACTCACTGTTCACAATAAAACGTAGCTTTTAATAAATATCAAAAAGTTAAAACGACATAACGTTTCGGTGTTCACAAAACACCTTAGTCAAATGTCATAAAGTTATAGACAACCTAATGCCCAACAACTAAGGTCAGAGCAGGACGAACTCTCTTTACAAAGGGATTTGCTAAAATTAGAACTATGGGCAAGTGAATGGAAAATGAGATTTAATACGGAAAAATGCAAGGTTCTACATTTTGGAAGTAAAAATAAGCAGGCTACGTATTTTTTTAAATGGGACAAGACTTAGCCAAACACAGGAGGAAAGGGATTTGGGAGTAGTAATAGATAACAAGCTAAAGATGGGTGCACAATGCAGGGCAGAGGCTTCAAAGGCTAATAAGATACTAGCATGTATTAAAAGAGGCATTGATTCAAGGGAGGAAAGCATAATTCTGTCATTATATAAAGCCCTGGTAAGACCTCACCTTGAGTTTGGAGTGCAGTTCTGGGGACCAATTGCTAAAAAAGATATTGCAGAACTAGAAAAAGTTCAGAGAAGGGCCACAAAGCTAATAAGGGGATTGGAGAAATTAACCTATGAGGAGAGGCTAGAAAAACTGGGTTTGTTTTCTTTAGAAAAAAGGCGCTTGAGAGGTGACATGATTACTTTATATAAATATATTCAAGGCCCATATACAGAGATGGCAGAAGCTCTGTTTATTCCAAGAAAATTGTTTCTGACAAAAGGTCATAATTTAAGGTTGGAGGAAAGGAGATTTAATCTCCTGCAACGGAAACGTTTTTTCACTGTAAGAGCAATAAAATTGTGGAACTCATTACCAAAGGAGGTAGTGAATGCCAATACCATAGATACATTTAAAAATAGTCTGGATAAATTTCTGTATATAAACAAAATTCATGGATATGATTGCTAGTATTAAATGGGTCACATTTTAATGGGGTTATTTAAGCTTAACTGGAGCTTTTTGTAAGTATTTTATATTTGTATAGGTTGAACTCGATGGACTTCAGTCTTTTTTCAACCTTATCTACTATGTTATGTTATAACTCACCTATCATACCTCAACACCCGCAGACTTATATGCATCCTCGTTTTACACTCCTGTATGCAATCCCCTGGGTACGCAGTGACGTCATGACGTCACTGCGTTGCGTGACCACATAGTATCACGTCGCCCAATCACGCCTAGTCCGGTTACCATAGCAACGGTATACAATGCCTCCGTAACTGCACCAGGCTAATAAGTCCTGGCTATAAGTGCAGGAATATGCAGGCGTAAAAGCCCAACGTTAATGTACTAGGCATTATATAATGGCCCATAATTATCGGCCACTGCAACAAATACTGATCTCAAAATACATCACAATGCAGGGGTGCAAAACATTAAAAACATTAGAACTAAATTAAAGTGCAATTAAAGTTAAAAGAATTAACCAGCCATGGATAGCAGGGACATGTAGAAAGAACACTCAATATGCTTCATTAGTCTAAAATTCATATATGCATATACATTTACATATTTACATATCTTGAACCAGAACAGACCTAACTTATATGCATAAAATACATTATTCCCCCCTTTTTTTTTTTTTTTTATTTATAGTAGTGTCGCCTGGAGTATGACTAGGAACCCGTGGGTACCCACTAGGATGAAAATCCATGTGAATAGTTCCGGGTAGCTTAGTATACATCCATAGTTGGTAGATACAGATGAAGTTTATTTGCTATAGAACGGTCCAAAGTCAAAGACAGTGTTCAGCCCTCTAGGGACCAATGTGTCCAGCATGTGGATCCATTTTGTTTCCACTTGTAACAACCTGTTATCTCTGTTGCCACCTCTCCTTAATGGCGGCACATGGTCAATCAATATTGACCTCAAGTTTGATAAGCTATGATTACATTCAGCGAAATGCCTGGCGACTGGTTGCTCCAAATCACCCTTTTTTAGTGCCTCCCGTATTGCACAGCGATGGTTTGCCATCCTGTCTCTAAAACTTGTTATTGTTTTACCAACATACACCAGGGAGCATGGACAGATCAACATATAGATGACATATGTACTAGTGCATGTTAATCTGTGGCGGATGGTGTATCGCTTATTCGTGTGCGGATGATGGAATGTCTGGCCCCTCAACATGGTATTGCAAGTAGTACAATTACCGCATGTATAGCATCCATATTTGGACGTCTTCAGCCAGTTATCCTTCTGGTAACATTTCACCGGGTCGGTTTTCACCAGTACAACCCGCAAATTCTCAGCCCTGCGATATACCATCCTCGGTGGTTGCATCCTCGGGAAAGGAAGAGTTGGATCTGTTTCCAGGATTGGCCAATTTTTCTGTGCCGATTTCCTAAGCATATCGCTAGTCGGGGTATAAGTGGTCACAAAATTCAGCCTTTCTGTTTCCAGAATAGGTTTAGCGTGTCCCTTCCTGATGGGATCCCGTAACAATTCATCCTTGACCATTCTGACCATTCTCTTATCATAGCCTCTTGCTACCAACTTGTCCTCCATTACAGTTAATTGATCAATCATGGTGGGTACCTCACTGTTATTACGAATGACCCGCATAAGCTGAGAGGTGATAATCCCTGTTTTCTGATGTTTGGGATGGAAACTCCTTGCCTCTAACAGAGAGTTACGGTTGGTTGGCTTCGTATACAATGAAGTACCAAAGGAGTATCCATCCTCAGACATGACCTTATATATATTAAGATCCAGGAAGTGTATGGTCTCATCACTATACTCTAGCTTAAAGCGTATGGGACAGTCCATGGTGTTCAAACATGCCACCCACTCCTGGAGTTCCTCTTTACTACCCCCCCCCCACACCAGAAACACATCATCGATGTACCGTACATAATATTTGATGTGGGGATGAGCAAATGGTCTCATAGAAATCTGTTCATACCAGGCCATGTATAAATTGGCATATGTGGGTGCCATGTTTGAACCCATGGCTGTCCTTGACACCTGCAAAAAGTAACCATTCTCGAACTTAAAAAAGTTTTTCTCCAAACACAGAGTGAGTAGTTCACATAGAAATTCAATTGGAGGATTGCCAAATTTGATAGCAAGGAGTCCCTGGCAAATACAATGGGTCTGCCAGGGGGGTTGTTCAAAGTCTTATGGACTTTTGGCAAAAGATATAATACTGGCATTCTAGGATAATCATTAGTCAAAAATTCAAGTTCCTGTTCAGTCAGTAGCCCTGCTTCACAGCCCCTATTAAGGCATTCATCAATATGTCTCTTAAATGCTTTGCCTGGGTTCCCAGTTAGTTTAACGTATACACTAGAGTCGGATAGCTGCCTTTAGGCCTCTGCCCTATAGTCAACATAGTCCTGTAGGACTATGGACCCGCCCTTATCTGCCGGGCGGATAATAATACTATTATCATTGCTCAGTGACTTAATGGCATTCCTCTCATCCCAATTTAAATTCGGATAAGTGGAAAAAGGAGGCTTATCAGGAATCTCATTACATAACATTCTGGTAAAGTTCTTAATAGAGGGGTGTGTATTTACAGGTTCAAAAGATGATGGCTTTTTAAATTTAGTCACCACACCTCTAGTTTTATTTTTAAAATGATCTTTTAATTTGAGCTGTCTCTGTAGTCTGTGGATGTCCACAATAGAATCAAATCTATCACATCTAGGCGTGGGTATAAATGATAACCCACGGTTCAAGACTGAAATTTCCACGTCATTCAGAGATTGACTGCTCATATTGTACACAATACTTACTTCTTTTTGGGCTGTTTTTTGCGGTTTGCATCTACCTCGCCTGATGTGAGTGCGTCTAGATCTTTTTGATTTCCGGCCAGCGGTGATTTCGCCGCTGACCTGGTAGCAACCCCTGAAAAAGACTGTGTCTGACTAGATGTATGTCCCTCACTATTGCCCATTGTGTCAGCAGTATTTTTTTCATTATCTGATGAGTCGCCACTAGTATCAACTAAGCTGAGATTATTGCGTGCTCGTGGTTTTTTACGCCTGGATCTCATAGGGAGATCCTCCTTGCCATACAGCCACCTATATAAACGCCTATCTCTATAATCATTCTCAACCGTGTTCAATTTTTTGTTTTTAAATGCGACCAACTCACCTCTGTATTTAGCAATCATAGTGTCAAGTTTAGTCACCCAGTCCTGGGTTTTATCATCCAACAAAACATGGTAGCTCTGTGTTTTAGTGGCCTCAAGTTCTATTTTAATTTTATGTTCAAGTCTGCAGACCTCTTCTATGACCAATAACATAAGGTCATAGGAGCATTTATTCAATATTGAGCACCACTTTCTACAGAAATCCATGCTCAATGTAGAAAGTGGTGCTCAATATTGAATAAATGCTCCTATGACCTTATGTTATTGGTCATAGAAGAGGTCTGCAGACTTGAACATAAAATTAAAATAGAACTTGAGGCCACTAAAATACAGAGCTACCATGTTTTGTTGGATGATAAAACCCAGGACTGGGTGACTAAACTTGACACTATGATTGCTAAATACAGAGGTGAGTTGGTCGCATTTAAAAACAAAAAATTGAACACGGTTGAGAATGATTATAGAGATAGGCGTTTATATAGGTGGCTCTATGGCAAGGAGGATCTCCCTATGAGATCCAGGCATAGAAACCCACAAGCACGCAATAATCTCAGCTTAGTTGATACTAGTGGCGACTCATCAGATAATGAAAAGAATACTGCTGACACAATGGGCAATAGTGAGGGACATACATCTAGTCAGACACAGTCTTTTTCTGGGGTTACTACCAGGTCAGCGGCGAAACCACCGCTGGCCGGAAATCAAAAAGATCTAGACGCACGCACATCATGCGAGGTAGACGCAAACCGCAAAAAAAACAGCCCAAAAAGAAGTAAGTATTGTGTACAATCTGAGCAGTTGATCTCTGAATGACGTGGAAATTTCAGTCTTGAACTGTGGGTTATCATTTATACCCACGCCTAGATGTGATAGATTTGATTCTATTGTGGACATCCACAGACTACAGAGACAGCTCAAATTAAAAGATCATTTTAAAAATGAAACTAGAGGTGTGGTGACTAAATTTAATAAGCCATCATCTTTTGAACCTGTAAATACACACCCCTCTATTAAGAACTTTACCAGAATGTTATGTAATGAGATTCCTGATAAGCCTCCTTTTTCCACTTATCCAAATTTAAATTGGGCTGAGAGGAATGCCATTAAGTCACTGAGCAATGATAATAGTATTATTATCCGCCCGGCAGATAAGGGCGGGTCCATAGTCCTACAGGACTATGTTGACTATAGGGCAAAGGCCTACAGGCAGCTATCCGACTCTAGTGTATACGTTAAACTAACTGGGAACCCAGACAAAGCATTTAAGAGACATATTGATGAATGCCTTAATAGGGGCTGTGAAGCAGGGCTACTGACTGAACAGGAACTTGAATTTTTGACTAATGATTATCCTAGAACGCCGGTATTATATCTTTTGCCAAAAGTCCATAAGACTTTGAACAACCCCCCTGGCAGACCCATTGTATCTGCCAGGGACTCCTTGCTATCCAATTTGGCCATCTATATAGATTTCTACCTCCAACCAGTAGTAAAAGGAACACCAGCATATCTGCAGGATTCCCCTAGTTTATTGAATGTCCTAAGGGGCTATACTACATTACAGGAGGGTGATATCCTGGTCACCATGGATGTAGACAGCCTCTACACCTCCATTCCTCATGGGGGGGGTGTGGCGGCTGTCAGGTCCATGGTGACTGGGAACCCCCTATACGAGGGTCCTCCAATTGAATTTCTATGTGAACTACTCACTCTTTGTGTTCGGAGAAAAACTTTTTTAAGTTCGAGAATGTTTACTTTTTGCAGGTGTCAGGGACAGCCATGGGTTCAAACATGGCACCCACATATGCCAATTTATACATGGCCTGGTATGAACAGATTTCTATGAGACCATTTGCTCATCCCCACATCAAATATTATGTACGGTACATCGATGATGTGTTTCTGGTGGGGGGGGGGTAGTAAAGAGGAACTGCAGGAGTGGGTGGCATGTTTGAACACCATGGACTGTCCCATACGCTTTAAGCTAGAGTATAGTGATGAGACCATACACTTCCTGGATCTTATATATATAAGGTCATGTCTGAGGATGGATACTCATTTGGTACTTCATTGTATACGAAGCCAACCGACCGTAACTCTCTGTTAGAGGCAAGGAGTTTCCATCCCAAACATCAGAAAACAGGGATTATCACCTCTCAGCTTATGCGGGTCATTCGTAATAACAGTGAGGTACCCACCATGATTGATCAATTAACTGTAATGGAGGACAAGTTGGTAGCAAGGGGCTATGATAAGAGAATGGTCAGAATGGTCAAGGATGAATTGTTACGGGATCCCAACAGGAAGGGACACGCTAAACCTATTCTGGAAACAGAAAGGCTGAATTTTGTGACCACTTATACCCCGACTAGCGATATGCTTAGGAAATCGGCACAGAAAAATTGGCCAATCCTGGAAACAGATACAACTCTTCCTTTTCAGAGGATGCAACCACCGAGGATGATATATCGCAGGGCTGAGAATTTGCGGGATGTACTGGTGAAAACCGACCCGGTGAAATGTTACCAGAAGGATAACTGGCTGAAGACGTCCAAATATGGATGCTATACATGCGGTAATTGTACTACTTGCAATACCATGTTGAGGGGCCAGACATTCCATCATCCGCACACGAATAAGCGATACACCATCCGCCACAGATTAACATGCACTAGTACATATGTCATCTATATGTTGATCTGTCCGTGCTCCCTGGTGTATGTTGGTAAAACAATAACAAGTTTTAGAGACAGGATGGCAAACCATTTTTGTGCAATACGGGAGGCACTAAAAAAGGTTGATTCGGAGCAACCAGTCGCCAGGCATTTCGCTGAATGTAATCATAGCTTATCAAGCTTGAGGTCAATATTGATTGACCATGTGCCGCCATTAAGGAGAGGTGGCGACAGATATAACAGGTTGTTACAAGTGGAAACAAAATGGATCCACATGCTGGACACATTGGTCCCTAGAGGGCTGAACACTGTCCTTGACTTTGGACCGTTCTATAACAAATAAACTTCATCTGTATTTATAAACTATGGATGTATACTAAGCTACCCGGAAATATGCACATGGATTTTCATCCTAGTGGGTACCCACGGGTTTCTAGTCATACTCCAGGCGACACGACTATAAATAAAAAATAAAAAAAAGGGGGGAATAATGTATCTTATGCATATAAGTTAGGTCTGTTCTGGTTCATAATATGTAAATATGTAAATGTATATGCATATATGAATTTTAGACTAATGAAGCATATTGAGTGTTCTTTCTACATGTCCCTGCTATCCATGGCTGATTGATTCTTTTAACTTTAATTGCACTTTAATTTAGTTCTAATGTTTTTAATGTTTTGCACCCCTGCATTGTGATGTATTTTGAGATCAGTATTTGTTGCAGTGGCCAATAATTATGGGCCATTATATAACGCCTAATAAATTAACGTTGGGCTTTTATGCCTGCATATTCCTGCATTTATAGCCAGGACTTATTAGCCTGGTGCAGTTACGGAGGCATTGTATACCGGTTGCTATGGTACCCAGACTAGGCGTGATTGGGCAACGTGATACTGTGTGGTCAAGCAACGCAGTGACGTCATGATGTCACTGCGTACCCAGGGGATCGCATACAGGAGTGTAAAACTAGGATGCATATAAGTCTGCGGGTGTTGAGGTATGATAGGTGAGTTGTTGGGCATTAGGTTGTCTATAACTTTATGACATTTGACAAAGGTGTTTTGTGAACACCGAATCATTATTGTCGTTTTAAAACTTTTTGATATTTATTAAAAGCTACGTTTTATTGTGAACAGTGAGTGCCTTTTTTTTCTTCTGGACTTGTGGATTTCGTTAAAGTGCACCCTGGCTGCTGTACAGACTGTTTGATGTGCTGATCCATTTTGGGATACTATATATAGATATATACATATATATATACTGTAGCAAACAAATGCACTCTCAGGTCTTCTTTATAGTGAGTCAACAAGAAAAATGTATTGACGTTTCGGGGTTCACACAGACCCCTTCATCAGAATCCAACAAGGTGTCACATCACAATCTTAAATTGTGTTTCACAACCAATTACAAACTAATACCAATCACCTGTGTGCTTCAGTTTAGTTCCTATGTTGCGCAGGTTTCTTTAAGTCCTTCAATGTAAATTAATGGAATAATCAAACCTTAATTCTTAGTTAATTACCTACTCTGGTATATCCACAAACGTTGATAGGGCTAATAATTTCCTTCCATGTATTCTACTACACCTTAATAGGGGGTTTATTCGTCGTAGTTGGAACACATGTATGCGTACCAGAAGTGATGTCACTTCCTGTTTTACTGCAATTTATGTTAGAATATGTTAGTACGTTGCATGTACTTTAATTGGCGGTACAGTAATGTTTTATATTGGCTGTTGGTCTCTCTACGATTCTCTATATGCTGCCAGTGGCCAATGGTCCTCATGTTTTTACCACATAAAAAGACCCACACGGGCAGATTAATAGATACACAACATATGTTGTGTTACAGGAGATGGAATGCCTTATGTTGTAAACTTTATTCTTATGTGGATGGTGGAATGTTTTTATTGCTATCATGGAATTGCATGTGATACACCCCAGGCATTTGTAGCAACCCTTAATGTTGACTTTCTGTGCAGGAAGATAACAATGTTTGGGGTCAGTTTTGACCAGATGATCTCTGAGGTTTGTGCCCCTTTTAAATCCTACCATTGGTCTAATATTCCTGATACAGGGGAGTTTGTTATCTGACGATAATAAAGATCAGTGCTTGTTCAGAATGTACCCTGTTTGCCTGTTATTTGGAGAAAAAGTGGTGCTCATGATTACAGGTGTAGGTGCATTTTCATGTGCCACACCGACACCTGAAATTTCAGTGTCCTTAACTTCATCCAAAACCTTATCCACCAAACCTCTCTTGTAGCCCCTCTTAATGAATTTTGGCTGTTGGTCTCTCTGTGATTCTCTATATGCTGCCAGTGGCAAGTACCTGGAACGCATACAGGGAGTGCAGAATTATTAGGCAAATGAGTATTTTGACCACATCATCCTCTTTATGCATGTTGTCTTACTCCAAGCTGTATAGGCTCGAAAGGCCTACTACCAATTAAGCAAATTAGGTGATGTGCATCTCTGTAATGAGAAGGGGTATGGTCTAATAACATCAACACCCTATATCAGGTGTGCATAATTATTCGGCAACTTCCTTTCCTTTGGCAAAATGGGTCAAAAGAAGGACTTGACAGGCTCAGAAAAGTCAAAAATAGTGAGATATCTTGCAGAGGGATGCAGCACTCTTAAAATTGCAAAGCTTCTGAAGCGTGATCATCGAACAATCAAGCGTTTTCATTCAAAATAGTCAACAGGGTCGCAAGAAGCGTGTGGAAAAACCAAGGCGCAAAATAACTGCCCATGAACTGAGAAAAGTCAAGCGTGCAGCTGCCAAGATGCCACTTGCCACCAGTTTGGCCATATTTCAGAGCTGCAACATCACTGGAGTGCCCAAAAGCACAAGGTGTGCAATACTCAGAGACATGGCCAAGGTAAGAAAGGCTGAAAGACGACCACCACTGAACAAGACACACAAGCTGAAACGTCAAGACTGGGCCAAGAAATATCTCAAGACTGATTTTTCTAAGGTTTTATGGACTGATGAAATGAGAGTGAGTCTTGATGGGCCAGATGGATGGGCCCGTGGCTGGATTGGTAAAGGGCAGAGAGCTCCAGTCAGACTCAGACGCCAGCAAGGTGGAGGTGGAGTACTGGTTTGGGCTGGTATCATCAAAGATGAGCTTGTGGGGCCTTTTCGGGTTGAGGATGGAGTCAAGCTCAACTCCCAGTCCTACTGCCAGTTTTCTGGAAGACACCTTCTTCAAGCAGTGGTACAGGAAGAAGTCTGCATCCTTCAAGAAAAACATGATTTTCATGCAGGACAATGCTCCATCACACGCGTCCAAGTACTCCACAGCGTGGCTGGCAAGAAAGGGTATAAAAGAAGAAAATCTAATGACATGGCCTCCTTGTTCACCTGATCTGAACCCCATTGAGAACCTGTGGTCCATCATCAAATGTGAGATTTACAAGGAGGGAAAACAGTACACCTCTCTGAACAGTGTCTGGGAGGCTGTGGTTGCTGCTGCACGCAATGTTGATGGTGAACAGATCAAAACACTGACAGAATCCATGGATGGCAGGCTTTTGAGTGTCCTTGCAAAGAAAGGTGGCTATATTGGTCACTGATTTGTTTTTGTTTTGTTTTTGAATGTCAGAAATGTATATTTGTGAATGTTGAGATGTTATATTGGTTTCACTGGTAAAAATAAATAATTGAAATGGGTATATATTTGTTTTTTGTTAAGTTGCCTAATAATTTATGCACAGTAATAGTCACCTGCACACACAGATATCCCCCCTAAAATAGCTATAACTAAAAACAAACTAAAAACTACTTCCAAAACTATTCAGCTTTGATATTAATGAGTTTTTTGGGTTCATTGAGAACATGGTTGTTGTTCAATAATAAAATTAATCCTCAAAAATACAACTTGCCTAATAATTCTGCACTCCCTGTATAAGCGTTTCCTCCAACCGGAAGTGATGTCACTTCTGGTTTAGCGGAAAAATATATGCCCACTTTGCTCCTAAAAGATGTATACTGTACTTTTACAGTTAGCAAGCATGTCACTAATATGCAGAGTGCACCTCCCTCTAATGTCACCCTTAATGTGCTACTAAAGTATGTTATAGTGCAGACTCAAAGTGTTTACATGAAAGTGTTATTGTGCTATCATAGATACCTCAGTTATCATGGTAATCTGTTTAAAAATCAAAAACTTACTGAGGCTTTTACTTTAACCCTATAGTAAAAAATAAACATGTCTTGTGATTAAACCTGTCACTTATTTCCAGTAACATTATGTGGTTGTATTAAACTATAGTGGAGTTTAAGACACACGCACTTAGTGGAGTTCACATGCACTTACACCCACCAAAAGTAAATTCTTGAATAAAGGATTATCATTTATTCCTAGTCAGGGAATTTCCGAACTAGATCTCAAATTGGATATTTTTAAATATCAAAGATCACTTAAAATTAAGGAACACTTTCAATACACTCGAGGTGTCCCCAACATTGGTTCAACTAAATAAAAAAACCTAGTAGTTTTGAAACCAGTAACTGTAGTCCCTCAATCAAAACATTTATTAGGCTCATTACTCAAGATATAGAAACAGAGAGGGTGGAAACTAAATGAAAAAATAATATTTCCAGAGATGAACTGACAGCTATTAAATCACTACAAGCAGACCCTACACTAATTATTCGCCCAGGGACAAGGGAGGGGCCATAGTGCTTATGGATTACACTGACTATCGGGATAACATTATTCATCAATTAGCAGATACATTGACATATAAAAGACTGACATTTGACCCAACATTTCCATATAAAAATGAGCTAGATTATATAATTTGGATGGGATTTACACTAGGATACATTACTGAACAAATCAGAGAATTTTGTATAACAGATTGCCCAATCACCCCTATTTTGTACACAATACAGAAAATTCATAAAACACTACACAAACCCCCTGGTAGGCCTATTGTGTCGGCCAGAGGGTTCCATTTTTTCAACCTGTGGCTCAATATGTTGACACCGTATTGCAACCTATGGTCAAAAAACACAAGATCCTTTCTTTAGACACAAAGGACCTCATCAAACAACTAGCCACAGTACAAATACAAGAGGGTGGCTTGTGTGGTGAGCCTTGATTGTCAACAATCTATATACAAATATCCCCCATGAGAAGGGACTATAAGCAATTAAAGAACACCTATCAAAATTTGAAGGGTATAGTGGGCCACCAATTGAATTTGTCTTATCCCTTATTGAGTTATGCCTTAAAAGAAATTACTTCCGTTTTGAGGATAATTATTATTTTCAACTCACAGGAACGGCCATGGGTTTGAATATGGCTCCGGCCTACGCCAACACCTTTATGTCTGCCTTTGATAACCAATACTTATGGCTATACCCTGAACCCTCCATCATCTTCTATAAACATTTTTTAGATGATATCATTTTTCATATGGAGAGGGGTAGGAACACATTATATACATGGTTCAACAAAGTTAACACTACAGATCCACAGACAAATTTAAAATCAATGTGCAGGAACATAGTATACAATTTCTGGATGTCTCCATATTCATCACAGGCAATAAACTAGGAACAACTCTATACACTAAACCTACCAACCATAACTCCCTACTAAGGTACAGAAAGCTGCCATCCTCCATCCCTATTTAAAGGTATTGTTAAGTTACAATTCATTAGAACACTAAGAAATAACATGGATAGGAAAACAGGGGTCTCCCAGATGAATGGGATGAAGCACAAATTAATTGAGAGGGGCTACAAGAGAGGTTTGGTGGATAAGGTTTTGGATGAAGTTAAGGACACTGAAATTTCAGGCGTCGGTGTGGGCACATGAAAATGCACCTACACCTGTAATCATGAGCACCATTTTTTTCTCCAAATAACAGGCAAACAGGGTATATTCTGAACAAGCACTGATCTTTATTATCATCAGATAACAAAACTCCCCTGTATCAGGAATACTAGACCAATGGTAGGATTTAAATGGGGCACAAACCTCAGAGATCATCTGGTCAAAACTGACCCCAAACATTGTTATCTTCCTGCACAGAAAATCAACATTAAGGGTTGCTACAAATGCCTGGGGTGTATCACGTGCAATTCCATGATAGCAATAAAAACATTCCACCATCCACATAAGAATAAAGTTTACAACATAAGGCATTCCATCTCCTGTAACACAACATATGTTGTGTATCTATTAATCTGCCCGTGTGGGTCTTTTTATGTGGGAAAAACATGAGGAACCATTGGCCACTGGCAGCATATAGAGAATCGTAGAGAGACCAACAGCCAATATAAAACATTACTGTACCGCAAATTAAAGTACATGCGATGTACTAACATAGTCTAACATAAATTGCAGTATTTCATAAAAACTGGAAGTGACATCACTTCCGGTACGCATACTTGCATTCCAACTATGACGAATAAACCCCCTATTAAGGTGTAGTACAATATACAGAAGGGAATTATTAGCCCCATCAACTTTTGTGGATATAGCAGAGTAGGTATTAACTAAGAATTAAGGTTTGATTATTCCATTTATTTACATTGAAGGACTTCGAGAAAACCATGCGTTCCACTGCGCAACATAGGGAACTAAACTGAATCACACAGGTGATTGGTATTAGTTTGTAATTGGTTGTGAAACACCTATTTAAGATTGTGATGTGACACTTTGTTTGTATTCTGATGAAGGGGTCTGAGTGAACCCCGAAACGTCAATACATTTTTCTTATTGACTCACTTTAAAGAAGACCTGAGAGTGCATTTGATTTGTTACAGTATTCATTTCATTTTTGCACCCAGGCTGATGACAGGAGGGTGGATTCACTTCTAGGAGTTATGTAGGAGTTATGTATATATACATACAGTGTCTCACAAAAGTAAGTACACCCCTCACATTTTTGTAAATATTTTATTATATCTTTTCATGTGACAACCCCTGAAGAAATGACACTTTGCTACAATGTAAAAGTAGTGAGTGCACAGCCTGTATAACAGTGTGAATTTGCTGTCCCTCAAAATAACTCAACACACGCCATTAATGTCTAAATCGTTGGCAACAAAAGTCAGTACATAACACCCCTAAGTGGAAATGTCCCAAATTGGGTCCAATTAGCCATTTTTCCCTCCCCGGTGTCATGTGACTCATTAGTGTTACAAGGTCTCAGGGTGAATGGGGAGTAAGTGTGTTAAATTTGGTGTTTTCGCTCTCACACTCTCTCATACTATTCATTGGAAGTTCAACATGGTACTCATGGCAAAGAACTCTCTGAGGATCTAAAAAAAAATAATTGTTGCCTTACATAATGATGGCCTAGGCTATAAAGAAGATTGCCAAGACCCTGAAACTGAGCTGCAACATGGTGGGCAAGAACATACAGTGGTTTCACAGGACAGGTTCCACTCGGACAGGCCTCGCCATGTGTCAACTAAAGAAGGTGAGTGCACATGCTCAGCATCATATCCAGAGGTTGGTCTTTGGGAAATAGACGTATGAGTGCTGCCAGCATTGCTGCAGAGGTTGCGTGGGTGGAGGTGTCAGCCTGTCATGTGCTCAGACCATATGCCGCACACTGCATCAAATTGTCTGCATGGCTGTCGCACCCAGAAGGAAGTCTCTTCTAAAGAGATGCACAAGAAAATCTGCAAACAGTTTGCTGAAGACAAGCAGACTAAGGACATGGATTACTGGAACCATGTCCTGTGGTAAGATGAGACCAAGATAAACTTATTTGGTTCAGATGATGTCAAGCCTGTGTGGCGGCAACCAGGTGAGGAGTACAAAGATAAGTGTGTCTTGTCTACAGTCAAATATGGTGGTGGGAGTGTCTTGGTCTGGGCCTGCATGAGTGATGCTGGCACTGGGGAGCTACAGTTCATTAAAGGAACCATGAATGCAACATGTACTGTGACATACTGAAGCAGAGCATGATCCCCCTCCCTTTGGAGACTTGGCCACAGGGCAGTATTCCAACATGATAGCGGCCCCAAACACACCTCTAAGATGACCACTGCCTTGCTAAAGAAACTAGGGGTAAAGGTGATGGACTGGCCAAGCATGTCTCCAGACCTAAGCCCTATTGAGCATCTGTGGGGCATCAGGTGGGGAGTGCAAGGTCTCTAAACATCCACCAGTTCTGTGATGTTGTCATGGAGGAGTGGAATAGTACTCTAGTGGCCCACCTGTGGAAGCTCTGGTAAACTCCATGCCCAAGAGGGTTAAGGCACTGCTGGAAAATAATGGTGCCCACAACAAAATATGACACTTTGGGGCTAATTAGGACATTTTCACTTAGGGGTGTACTTACTTTTGTTGCCGATTTAGACATTAATGGGCTGTGTGTACAGTTATTTTTATACAGGCTGTACACTCACTACTTCACATTGTACCAAAGTGTAATTTCTTTAGTGTTGTCACATGAAAAGATATAATAGAATATTTACAAAAATGTGAGTGGTGTACTCAATTTTGTAAGATACTGTAAATATGTACTGTAGTATACAAATATATATATATATATATATATATACTATATATATATATATTCACATTCAAAAACGTTTTATGTGTCTATAATGTTTATTTCCTCTAGATGGCACATGTTTGCTTAATTGTTCATTTATTATTCCCATCAGGATTTATTAGAAGTCACTTCCTGTTTTAATTGCAAAGGAATGGAGACTGAACAGAGTTGTCATCAAGATTTAAGTATTTTTTTTGTGTAAATTAAGCCATCTGACTAAGAATCTTTAAGATACAACCCCCTCTCTTAGCTCGCAAGCAGGCAAAAGTGTATGTAGCTTTATTTCTGTCTAGTTATGAGTTGCAAGTAACTTGAATTTTAAATGTAACTGACTGTATGTCGGATGATTTATCCTTCATATTTGTTCTCTTTATTAGTTCTACAATGTTGATGTAAATGTTGATGTAGAGACCTGATATGTGCATTAAACATCAGTTAAAAGACCTCAGCCTGCACGTCCCTCGTGTGAAAAGCAGCTGGAAGCGATCCTGCTCGCTTCCAGCTGCTTTCTGGTTATGGCAGTGATGCCTCGATATGGAGGCATCCTGCAATAACCTTTGGTAGCCATCCGATGCAGACAGAGCCACTCTGTGGCCCTCTCCTGCACTGGAGATCGGTTACTTTCCTCGTTGGTTGGGTGGGAGCAGTCTTGTCCCTGGTCATGTGGAGGGGGCAGGATTGGTGGGCTGTGGATGGCCTGGGGCGCGCACTGGGCTCCTATAAACCAAACATTTTATTCCCCTCAAAGGTTCCATACACCCATTCAGCTATATGAACTACCTCCCATGAAGCTTCAAATGACCTTGTGAAAGCATTCTGAAGCAATTACAGCCAATAGTATTCCATAACCTGTTGTTTTCTTTGGAGACCGTCTGAAGTATAATGACTGGAAACTGTCTTTCCAGGTATTAATTGATCGCAAGAACTTACCAACCCAAGAAAGGCTTTATTTTTTACGCAAATATGTAAGTGGCCCAGCAAAGAGAGCCATTGAAGAACACTTCCTGGTTGGAACAGAAACAGCTTATCGAGCTGCCTGGGTACATACTTGATGACAGATTTGGAATCCATTCTTAGTTGGAAAATCCTATTGTGACAAAATACAAGCATAGGATAAGATTGCCACTAAAGACAGTAAAGATCTCTGTGAATTTGTAGATTCTTGTGCAGTGTTGAGTTAGCTATGCCTTATGTTCAAGGTTTACAAGTTCTAAATGACTGTGTTGAAAATCAAAGTAATACCAGCCAAACTACCAGAGTGGGTGAGTTCACGCTAGGAACAACATGCCTACATCAAGATCGGGAGAATAACAATCAAGAACAAAGAGGTCAGAACCAAACAAGAAGCAGACAAAGGCCAATCATGAACCTGCAGTAAAAAACAGCTGAATCACAGACGATACAAGAGTCTAAGCAAATGACTTCCAACAGAGTTATCCAAGAAAAGAAGAAACAACTCATACCTCATAAAATTATTCCAGTAAATGTCTCAACAACAACTGAACCAAGTAAAGAAATTCTAGTGTACGCTTTGCTTGACACCCAGAGAGTGACACTACTTTCATCCTAAAGGATACAGCTGAAATGCTTGATATCAAGAAAGAGCCAGTCAAACTCAAGATTTCTACTATAACTTCTAAAGCAAAAGGTTGTGTCCCAGCCACAAATTGATTGGGTCTACAAGTAAGAGGCATAAAGTCTGAAATAAAAATCGAACTTTTAACAAACTATATCAGAGACTACATACCTGCCAATAGAGTCCCACATAACCAACATGTGACACCGCAAGGAACTGGGTCCCATCTAGAACATCTAGTAGATGGAATGTGTCCTGAACTTGGCTGTGAAGCAGTATGTGTGTATGTATGTATGTATTGGGTATTTTTAAAGTGTGGCTAATCACTGAAGGATCTCAAGGCACTGCTCATTTTAATCAACCTCGGAAGGAAGAAAGGCTGAGTGGACCTCACTGGGGATCGAACCTGCAAACCCTTGGGTTGCTACAGACCTCAGCCACAGTGGCCTTAGCATGCTGAGCTATCTGTCCGGCAGGGGTTTGTTAATAGGCTTTTAACTGTCCTCATGCCTTACTACCCAGAGAGGTTCTCATCCCTAACAAAGACCAGCCATTTGCACAGAGGTCTGTGTTAGGTTGGAGCATCATCGGATACCATAACTCCGATAATGGCTACGAAGGTGAAATTGGTGTGAGTCCATAGGGATTATCATGAAGCAAGTTCTAACCAACTGTCAAACCATCTCACAAAAGAAGAAGACACTAAGGTGGAAGAGATTGATGATGGAGACCCAGAACTCAAAGGGGCACAAGTACATATGGTGAAGGCAAGAGAGGAAAGGCTTCTGTTAAATCGTTACAAAAGTTTTCGGATAGGAAAAGGTTAGAGAAAGCCATAGCGAGACTTAAACATTGTGCAAGGTGTGTCATAGGTCAGAAAGAAAGATCTAATGACTCAACAACACTTGAAGAAGAAAGGATGCTGAACAATTCATATTTAAATAGTCCAAGAAGAAGTATTTAATAATGAAATCAAGTCTCTAAAACAAGGAAAATAAGTTAATTCAAACCAGTTCAAATAAGTTGGTTTTAACTAAGTCCGTTTGTGGTGACCATGATATACTAAGGATAGGAGGAAGATTGACACAGGCAACTCAGTCCTCAATCCCCCATGCAAACACCCAGCCATCCTCCCAAAGGGGCATCATGTATCTTGTCTACTCATAATGCACTTCCATGAAAGGGTGCATCATCAAGGCCGTGGCATGACCATCAATGATCCAGCGGAACCAGAACCATTAACACTGAATCATATACTAAAAATGAAATCCACATCATTGCAACCACCACCTGGAGAGTTTGTGAAAGAAGATCTTTATCTTCAGAAAAGATGGAAGAAGGTTCAGTTCTTGGCAAATGAGTTTTTGGACCAGGTGGAGAAGGAATATCTGTTGAACTTGCAACAGAAAAATAAATGTAATAAGAGCAGACAAAAAGCCAAACCAAATGACATTGTTCTACTCCAATGACGAGCTTGGCCAACCACAAAGTCCAGTGGAAGCTAGCCAAAGTAGTAGAAGTCTTCCCAGGAACTGACAGCAGGGTCAGAAAAATGTAAACTTATTGTTAGTTAACTCAACAATAGATAGCAAGGGGCACATGCACAAGTATCTAGTGTATCTAGAAAGACCCATACTCAAAACAGTGTTATTTCTTGAGCTGATTAAGGGGAAATAAGGAGTAATTTAATCTGTTCTTATTTGATGTGTATAAAATGTTCATCCTCTAAATGTTTTATAGGTTCATGTTAAATTATTGTGATAACTGAGTTCCATTAAGAATCACAAGTTACATGATGGTGGGAGCGTATTCGCATTCAAAAAGTTCTGTGTCTATAATGTTTATTTCCTCTAGATGACGAATGGTTTGCTTAATAGTATCATTTATTATTTCCATCATGCTTTATTACAAGTCACTTCCTGTTTGTTGCAAAGGAATGGAGACTGAACTGGGTTGTCATCAAGATTTAAGTATTATTTTGTGTGTAAATTAAGCCATCTGACTAAGAATATTTAAGATACAACCCCCTCTCTTAGCTCACAAGCAGGCAAAAGTGAAATGTAGCTTTATTTCTGTCTAGCTAGTGAGTTGCAAGTAACTTGTATTTTAAATGTAACTGACTGTATGTGCTGATGATTTATCCTTCATATTTGTTCTCTTTATTTAGGTCTACAGTGTTGATGTAAATGTTGATGTAAGAACTTGATATGTGCATTAAACATCAGTAAAAAAGGCCTTCTCATTGTGACTAAGAGTGGCATATATATACATATATATTATATATATATATATATATATATATATATAAAATTATCTGAAAAGTGTCACTATAAAGAGAGAATGAAACATGTCTAAATATAGTTATTATTTAAATAATTTCTCATACACATATAATAAAACACACTTATTATTATTATTGTTATTATCAGGTATTTGTAGAGCGCCAATAGATTTTATTACAAGAACAGAGACTCCTATTTTGCATAACCTTTCACTTTACTACTCAGGCAGCATTTAAAAGTAAAAACATTTGAAATTAAAAGAAAATATATGACAACAATGAATATATAGCAGAAACCAATGAGAACAGTCCTTTGGTGGTCAGGGATAGCATTGACCCATCAGATGTATCATAGTAGCTATAAAGAGACCAGAATGAAGCAAAACCTCCTCTTTTCTCTTTGCTGCTCAGGAGTTAAAGGGACAGTCTACACAAAAAAAATGTTCTTATTTAAAAAAGATAGATAATCTCTTTATTGCCCATTCCCCGTTTTTGCATAACCAACACAGTTATATTAATATACTTTTTACCTCTGTGATTACCTTGTATCTTAGCCTTTGCAGACAGCCCCTTAACTAAGTGCCTTTGACAGACATGTAGTGTAGTCAATCAGTGAAGACTCCTAAATAACTTCACGGTAGTGAGCACAAATGTTATCTATATGACACATTTGAACTAGCACAGTCTAACTGTGAAAAACTTTCAAAATGCTCTGAGCTAGGAGGGCGGTTTTCAACTGTTTAGAAATCAGTTTGAGCCTAGCTAGGTTTAGCTTTTTCAAAAATACCACCAAGGGAACAAAGCAAATTTGATGATATAAAGTAAATTGGAATGTTGTTTAAAATTGCATGCCCTATCTGAATCATGAAAGTTTAGTTTTGACTTTACTGTCCCTTTAAGAACAAATTATTTATATAAAAATTTGTTACTCATTACCTTGTTATTGGTTACAAAATATTGTTTTATTGTCTTTTTATACATTAAGTTTTATTTAACATTATTATTATCTTTTGTTTGTGGTTTTGTTATTATTTTATTATTGCTTTTTATTGTTTATTTAATTTTTTATTTCATTTTGTCTGTTTCATTTAATTTCCTTTTAGGTTTCTATTGCCTTTTTTATTTTATCCGTTTTTAATAAAGTTGGCTATTTTTTATTTTAGGCTTATTCTTCTATTTATTTAATCTCTTTTTCCTTTTTTCTTGTTGCTTCCCCTTTTTAAGCATATTACCAAGTCTTCTTTTCCTTATTAGCTGTTGGAGCGTCTGAGCTTCGTGTACTTGCGCCCTCCATTTTGTTTTTTGCCTTCTCTGACTGGCCACGCCTCCATTTTGATGCGGTCCTTACGGAGGTGTTTTTTCCCGCCCTCTCAGTCGATACTGTGTCACTGTGAAAGAAAGACGAGTATCGTTCACACCTCCTTTGACAACAAATAAGTATACATATACTTCACATTGGCTACATATTTAGTTATCCTTGTTACTTTACAGTATTAGCTTTTAAAACTAAAAGGTTTTTTACTGCTTTTTTCTTAGGCATACTTTTTTCAAAGTTTTATATATCATTATAGATTGAAAAAAAAATTGTTTTCTGTGGCATTTATATTTAAATTACTTTAGATTATAGTTACTTTCTTACGGCTAGATTTAGAGTTTTGTCGGTAACGACCCGCGTAGCTAACGCTGACTTTTTTCTGGCCGCACCTTTAAAATAACTCTGGTATTGAGAGTCCACAGAATGGCTGCGTTAAGCTCCAAAAAATGCGTAGAGCATATTTAACGCAACTTCAACTCTCGATACGAGAGTTGCTTACGGATGCAGCCAGCCTAAAAAATGTGCTCGTGCACGATTCCCCCATAGAAAACAATGGGGCTGTTTGATCTGAAAAAAAACCTATCACCTGCAAAAAAGCTGCGTTCAGCTCCTAACGCAGCCCCATTGTTGTCTATGGGGAAACACTTCCTACGTCTGCACCTAACACTCTAACATGTACCCCGAGTCTAAACACCCCTAACCTTACACTTATTAACCCATAATCTGCCGCCCCCACTATTGCTGACCCCTGCATATTATTATTAACCCCTAATCTGCCACTCCGTAAACCGCCGCTACTTACATTATCCCTATGTACCCCTAATCTGCTGCCCCTAACACCGCCGACCCCTATATTTATTAACCCCTAATCTGCCCCCACAACGTCGCCTCCACCTGCCTACACTTATTAACCCCTAATCTGCCGAGCGGACCGCACCGCTATTATAATAAAGTTATTAACCCCTAATCCGCCTCCCTAACCCTATAATAAATAGTATTAACCCCTAATCTGCCCTCCCTAACATCGCCGACACCTAAGGTCAAACATTAACCCCTAATCTGCCGACTGGAGCTCACCGCTATTCAAATAAATGTATTAACCCCTAAAGCTAAGTCTAACCCTAACACTAACACCCCCCTAAGTTAAATATAATTTAAATCTAACGAAATTAATTAACTCTTATTAAATAAATTATTCCTATTTAAAGCTAAATACTTACCTGTAAAATAAATCCTAATATAGCTACAATATAAATTATAATTATATTATAGCTATTTTAGGAATTAAATTTATTTTACAGGTAACTTTGTATTTATTTTAACCAGGTACAATAGCTATTAAATAGTTAAGAACTATTTAATAGCTAAAATAGTTAAAATAATTACAAATTTACCTGTAAAATAAATCCTAACCTAAGTTACAATTAAACCTAACACTACACTATCAATAAATAAATTAAATAAAATACCTACAATTACACCTAACACTACACTATCAATAAATGAATTAAATACAATATCTACAAATAAATACAATTAAATAAACTAACTAAAGTACAAAAAATAAGAACTGTTACAAAAAATAAAAAAAATATTTACAAACATAAGAAAAATATTACAACAATTTTAAACTAATTACACCTACTCTAAGCCCCCTAATAAAATAACAAAGCCCCCCAAAATAAAAAATGCCCTACCCTTTTCTAAATTATAAAAGTTCAAAGCTCTTTTACCTTACCAGCCCTGAACAGGGCCCTTTGCGGGGCATGCCCCAAGAAATTCAGCTCTTTTGCCTGTAAAAAAACACATACAATCCCCCCCCCCCCCAACATTACAACCCACCACCCACATACCCCTAATCTAACCCACACCCCCCTTAAATAAACCTAACACTAAGCCCCTGAAGATCTTCCTATCTTGTCTTCACCTCACCGGGTATCACACCGATCCATCCTGGCTCCGATATCTTCATCCAACCCAAGAGGGGGCTAGACATCCATCATCCGATGGCTGAAGAAGTCCAGAAGAGGGTCCAAAGTCTTCATCCTATCCGGGAAGAAGAGTAGATCCGGACCGGCAACCATCTTCTTCCAAGCGGCATCTTCTATCTTCATCCGATGAGGACCGGCTCCATCGTGAAGACATCCAGCGCGGACCCATCTTCTTCCGACGATGACTTCCCCGACGAATGAAGGTTCCTTTAAGGGACGTCATCCAAGATGGCGTCCCTCAAATTCCGATTGGCTGATAGGATTCTATCAGCCAATCGGAATTAAGGTAGAAAAATTCTGATTGGCTGATGGAATCAGCCAATCAGAATCAAGTTCAATCCGATTGGCTGATCCGATCAGCCAATAGAATGCGAGCTCAATCTGATTGGCTGATCGGATCAGCCAATCGGATTGAACTTGATTCTGATTGGCTGATTCCATCAGCCAATCAGAATTTTCCTACCTTAATTCCGATTGGCTGATAGAATCCTATCAGCTAATCGGAATTCGAGGGACGCCATCTTGGATGACGTCCCTTAAAGGAGCCTTCATTCGTCGGTAGTCCGTCGGGCCAGCAAGGTCTGCAAGATGGATCCGGAAGAAAGAAGATTGAAGATGCCGTTGATAGAAGACTTCAGCCGGATCATGGACCTCTTCAGCTCCCGCTTGGATGAAGACTTCAGCCGGATCATGGACCTCTTCAGCTCCCGCTTGGATGAAGACTTCAGCCGGATCATGGACCTCTTCAGCTCCCGCTTGGATGATGACTTCAGCCGGATCATGGACATCTTCAGCCCCCTGCTTGGGCTTGGATCAGGACATCGGAGGAGCTCTTCTGGATCGATCGGTGAACCTGGTATGGTGAAGATAAGGTAGGAAGATCTTCAGGGGCTTAGTGTTAGGTTTATTTAAGGGGGGTTTGGGTTAGATTAGGGGTATGTGGGTGGTGGGTTGTAATGTTGGGGGGGGGGTATTGTATGTGTTTTTTTTACAGGCAAAAGAGCTGAATTCTTTGGGGCATGCCCCGCAAAGGGCCCTGTTCAGGGCTGGTAAGGTAAAAGAGCTTTGAACTTTAGTAATTTAGAATAGGGTAGGGCATTTTTTTATTTTGGGGTCTTTGTTATTTTATTAGGGGGCTTAGAGTAGGTGTAATTAGTTTAAAATTGTTGCAATATTTTTCTGATGTTTGTAAATATTTTTTTATTTTTTGTAACTTAGTTCTTTTTTATTTTTTGTACTTTAGTTAGTTTATTTCATTGTATTTATTTGTAGATATTGTATTTAATTAATGTATTGATAGTGTAGTGTTAGGTTTAATTGTAGGTAATTGTTGGTATTTTATTTAATTAATTTATTGATAGTGTAGTGTTAGGTTTAATTGTAACTTAGGTTAGGATTTATTTTACAGGTAATTTTGTAATTATTTTAACTATTTTAGCTATTAAATAGTTCTTAACTATTTAATAGCTATTGTACCTGGTTAAAATAAATACAAAGTTACCTGTAAAATAAATATAAATCCTAAAATAGCTATAATATAATTATAATTTATATTGTAGCTATATTAGGATTTATTTTACAGGTTAGTATTTAGCTTTAAATAGGAAAAATTTATTTAATAAGAGTTAATTAATTTCGTTAGATTAAAATTATATTTAATTTAGGGGGTATTAGTGTTAGGGTTAGACTTAGCTTTAGGGGTTAATACATTTATTAGAATAGCGGTGAGCTCCAGTCGGCAGATTAGGGGTTAATGTTTGAAGTTAGCTGTCGGCGATGTTTAGGGAGGGCAGATTAGGGGTTAATACTATTTATTATAGGGTTAGTGAGGCGAATTAGGGGTTAATAACTTTATTATAGTAGCGGTGCGGTCCGCTCGGCAGATTAGGGGTTAATAAGTGTAGGCAGGTGGAGGCGACATTGAGGGGGCAGATTAGGGGTTAATAAATATAATATAGGGGTCAGCGGTGTTAGGGGCAGCAGATTAGGGGTACATAAGTATAACGTAGGTGGCGGTCGGCAGATTAGGGGTTAATTATTGTAGGTAGCTGGCGGCGACATTGTGGGGGGCAGGTTAGGGGTTAATAAATATAATATAGGGGTTGGCGGTGTTAGGGGCAGCAGATTAGGGGTACAAAAGTATAACGTAGGTGGCGATCGGCAGATTAGGGGTTAAAAAAATGTAATCGAGTGGCGGCGATGTGGGGGGACCTCGGTTTAGGGGTACATAGGTAGTTTATGGGTGTTAGTGTACTTTAGAGCACAGTAGTTAAGAGCTTTATGAACCGGCGTTAGCCCAGAAAGCTCTTAACTACTGACTTTTTTCTGCGGCTGGAGTTTTGTCGTTAGATTTCTAACGCTCACTTCAGACACAACTCTAAATACCGGAGTTAGGAAGATCCCATTGAAAAGATTGGATACGCAATTGACGTAAGGGGATCTGCGGTATGGAAAAGTTGCGGCTGAAAAGTGAGCGTTAGACCCTTTACTGACTGACTCCAAATACCGGCGGTAGCCTAAAACCAGCGTTAGGAGCCTCTAACGCTGGTTTTCACGGCTACCGCCAAACTCCAAATCTAGGCCTTAAAGTTTTATGTTAAATATATTTATTTTATAAAATGTCTGAGGACCCTAAATCTCAGCTTTATGAAAAATTTGTTCAAAATTTAATCTATAATTCTTTTGAACCGTTAAAACAACAAATGGATCATTTGCAATCTGTTATTAATAATTTTAATGAGATGCAAGGTCATGTATATAAAAAAGCATCTAGCAAATCTAAACATTTTACTTCTAAAGGAAGTTGTTTATCACAGAGATAATCTAATAAAGACATGTCACGTCAGCTGTGTTCTGACATTTCCATCTCTGCTCATAAATGCAGAAGTGATCATTCATCTGAATCTGAAGCTGAGTCGGATATTATTATGACTAAAAACATTAAAGCTTCTCGTAAAAGAAAGTTAAGAATTGATTCTGATTCTTCAGAGAATAATAAATGTTTTAAAATGGATGTTGAAAATGTTGAATCTGAAAATGATTCATTACAGTCTTACAGATCTAATACTACTTTAGTTAATGATTTTTCATCCGCCTCTGATGATTCTCCTAAGCCAAAGAAAAGAAAAAGGTCTCTAAAGATTAAAAAAAAACAAATCTTATTGATAATTTAGGTCATCCTTATACGGATCCAAATGACCTTCTCCATCCTAGGTCTTCACAATGGAAACCTTCCAAAAGAGTATCTAAATTTATAGATTTTTATATTAGGAGACCCTTGTCAAAAAAGACAAAGAATACACTTAAAGCTGAGTATCCAAGACCTGAGTTACCTCACAATACTCATTTAACTCCCGTTATTGACCAGAATTTATTAAAATTTATTGGGAATAAGAATGCCAACCTTAGGAAAGGTCCTGACAGATTTATAAGGTCCTGTCAAGATAAAAATTTTAAGACACTTTAGGACCTGTCACTAAACCTTTTGAGTTATCTGAGGATGCTATATCAGAACATTATTTACTTGACCCTTTTACTATAAGGGAGTGGTTACAAAGAACCATTTATTTTCTTGGTGATGCAAATACTTCTATAGCTTCTCAGCGCAGAAGATTCATTTTACATTGTATAGATCCTAAGATAACTGATTTTGCTTCCACAGAAATGGGTCCTGAGGCGGATGGTCTGTTATTTGGTGACTCTGGCCTTAAACAATTGAGTCATTATGTTAATTCCCTTAATAAAATTAAAAATAATACCCGCAAGATTTTCTATCAAAATCAGCCACAAAGAGTTTTTTCAAGGGCTGAAAAGGCAGAGACTGCTTATCCAGCCGCTTTTCAACAATATCAAGGTCTCATTTCCACAACTTTGCTGCACCCTTATCCTCCCACCAAAATTTGTTTCCATCACGATCCAGACAAAGATTTTCTAGGGGTTTCAGATCCAGGATCAACAGAAGACCCTTCCAAGGTAAGTTTAATCACCTCTCCTTCCATTCTTTTTTTTCCAGCAAAAAATAGGAGGCAGATTAGCTTTTTTCCTTCCAGAATGACAAAAAAATTCTGCAGATCCATAGGTTTTACAGACTGTTTCAGGCCTTTATTTAGATTTAATAGAAAATCCTTTTCAAATTTCTTTACCCAATCCAATACATTTTTGTCAAAAAGACCAATTTCTTCTGGACAAAGAAATTTTAGAATTGATCTCAAAAAATGCAGTAGAACCTGCTCACAATCCAGGAAATTCTTTCGTAAGCAATATGTTTTTAGTCCAAAAGAAAGAAGGCAATTACCGTCCTGTTATAAATTTAAGAGATCTAAATTATTTTCTAACTTACAATCATTTCAATAGAAAGTAGAAAGAGGGCGCCACAATAGCGTGATACCGTCTGGATATGTAGGTACAGATAAAAGTAAGTATTATGCTTACCAAATGGTGTGGCACTGTGCTGTGACCAGTGCAAGAAAGCAGGCTAGCACTTATCAGTGGCTAGTACACTGTGGAAGCCAAGCTCCAAAGGCGCTTGTCCTGGTTGAAACTCTGTGTATGTCTCCTGTTGGCTGGTATTGATAAACCACAACACAGACAACTTCAAATAAAATGGCTTTTAATACTTATGACGCGTTTCTCAACCTCAAACGGGTCGTTTCATCAGATAAAAAAGTGAAACGACCCGTTTGAGGTTGAGAAACATGTCATAAGTATTAAAAGCCATTTTATTTGAAGTTGTCTGTGTTGTGGTTTATCAATACCAACTGAACAACACACAAAAGATTACACCTCTGCAGCACCTGAAGTCCAGCCAACAGGAGATATACACAGAGTTTCAACCAGGACAAGTGCCTTTGGAGCGAGGCTTCCACAGTGTACTAGCCACTGATAAGTGCTAGCCTGCTTTCTTGCACTGGTCACAGCACAGTGCCACACCATTTGGTAAGCATAATACTTACTTTTATCTGTACCTACATATCCAGACGGTATCACGCTATTGTGGCGCCCTCTTTCTACTTTTTATTTTAACAGTTGTTCCACACTCTCTGGGATCAAGAGGAGCAGCCTTACTCACCTATTAGGAGGATACCTTTATCCCTTCAATTTACCACCAGTTTATGGACATTAAACAGGACTAATACGGTAGCCTTGATCTACTATAATTTAAGTGTATTACCTTGTTTTATATTGAATATTGTTTTTTTTCTATTTTAAATATCAGCGCTCTTTTGTATCCCTTTATTGGGATGTGTTCATTTTACAATCATTTCAAGATGGAGGGAATTCATCTTCTCAGAGATTGTCTTTACCACAACGACTGGCTAGTAAGACTAGATCTGAAGGATGCCTATCTCTCAATCCCCATTCATTTAAATTTCAGAAATGATCTCAGATTCCTTTGGAACGACACTTTATGGCAGTTTACCTGTCTTTCTTTTGGCCTTTCTTCTGCTCCATTGGTTTTTACAAAAATATTAAAACCTGTGGTAGCTTGGCTTCAGAAAAGAGGAATTTGTCTAATTATTTACTTGGAAGATATCCTTCTTATTCATCAGTCCCCTTCTATCCTGCAGGATCATCTTTCTCATACTATTTCCTTACTTCAAAATTTAGGTTTTATTATCAATTTCAAGAAATCAGCTTTGATTCCGTCTCAGAATTTAGTTTTCTTGGGTTTCAACATAGATACAATTTCTGCCTCTCTAAGTCTTCCTTTAGACAAAATAAAAAAGATAAAGAAAGAAATTTCTTATGTTCTTCTCAAACAATGTTTTCCGCTTCATCTTTTAGCCAGAATTATTGGCCTCCTTTCTTCTTTCATCCAAGCAATCTTTCCAGCCCCTCTACATTACAGAGCTCTGCAGAGGTTAAAAATGTATTACCTCAGGAAAGGTTTTTCTTACCAACACCTGATTTGCTTATCAGAAGAGGCTATAGAAGAACTCAACTGGTGGCTTATCAACATGGAAGCATGGAATAGCAAAGCCATTTTTGGAAGTTCCCTGGACATAATTATAGAGTCAGATGCGAGCAACTCGGGTTGGGGAGCAAGATGTGGCTCCCAAATTTCGGGAGGAAAATTGTCTGCTCTTTAGAAAAATCTTCACATAAATTGTCGGGAACTTTTGGCAGAAGCGTTTGCCATCAAAAGCTTTATCAAAAATTCTCACCCTATAACAGTACTTCTTTGTATGGACAATATATCAGCTGTTCGATATATAAATTGTTTAGGTAGGACAACTTCAAAAATCTTGTCTGTCTTAACCAAAGATTTCAGTCATTATTGTCTTTCTCAAAACATATCTATTCAAGCAGAATATCTTCCTGGACTCAACAATCAAATGGCAGATTGGGGTTTAAGATACCTTACGAATTTCAGCGATTGGATGTTGAAACCCTCTCTTTTTCCACAGATTCATCAGATGAGGGGTCCATTTGTAATAGAACTTTTTGCCTCTCAGTTAAATCATCAAATTCTTCAATTTTTCAGTTGGAAACCAGATCCGGAAGCTCTAGCAATAGATGCTTTTCTCCAACAGTGGGCTCTTCAAGGAGCATATGTGTTTCCTCCTTTTACAATGATTCTTCGGACTCTTTTATTTGTCAAGAGACATCAAATTTCTCTTCTGATCATAACTCCATTTTGGCCAAAACAAGTTTGGTACCTATATCTTCTAGAGATGTCCTTCCTTCCTCCAATTCTTCTTCCCAATATACCAGACCTTCTTACAGATCCAAACGGAGAATTTCACACTTTAGTGCTTCAAGGCAACCTCCAACTTGTAGCTTGGATGATTTCAGGGTATCCTAGTCTAGCGATGAACTTTCAGAACTTGCTAAACTCCTCCTTCAAGACTCTTGGGCCCCTGGAACCAATTTTTTTATTTTTCGCTTGGATTAAGTGGTCTAGCTAGTGCGGTGACAAACACTTGGATCTTGTTTCAGCTCTTTTAAATGAAATAATTAATTATCTATCTTCTCTTTTTATTGAAGGTCTAGCTTATAGATCCATTAATGTGGCTAGGTCAGCTATTTCGGCTAGTCATGAATATTGTAATAATCTACTCATTGGTCAAAATCCTACTATTTGCAGATTATTAAAATCTATCCGTCTTAAAAGACCTCCTACTTCTAAATATTCTTCCTTTTGGGATGTAGATTTAGTAGTCTCCCTTTTTCAAAAATGGCCGGATAATGATAAATTATCATTAAAACAACTTTCAGTCAAACTTGCAACTCTTTTATGATTATTATCTTGTAAAATAGTTTCAGATGCTTGTGCTAGTCAATGTTTTCACCTCAAGGTGTTATTTTTAACTTAACTCGTAGAACTAAAACTCTTTCTTCTTCTATTTTTTATCCCTACTTTTTTGAACAGCCAAAACTTTGTATAGTTCTTTGTCTTAAAGAGTATGAATCTAGAACTGCTCTTCTTAGATCCTCTTCCTCTAAACAACTTTTAATTTCTTTTGTTTCTCCTCATTTACCAGTTTCTTCCCCCACTATTAGTAGATGGGTCAAAGGTGTTATGTTAGAAGCTGGTGTAGAAGATATTTTTTCTTCTCATTCTATTCGAGAAGCTTCAGCTTCTAAAGCTTTCTCTAAATCTGTTTCTTTACAGGATATTTTAAATGCTGCAGATTGGTCTGATGAAAAAACTTTCAGACAATTTTATTTTAAAAATATTAATTCTATTCCTCATCAGTTAGTTTTATAATTTTATTTTGTATTTTATTCTTATGTACTTTGTTTGTTGTATTCAGGTTATTTTTGCTTTAAACTAGCAAAATAGGAGTCTCTGTTCTTGTAATAAAATTCAGATTATCCTATTTCATGACGGAATAATCTAGATTTTATTAAAGAGACAGAGACGAGTATTTTCCCTCCACTGTTTTATTATTTCCCTTCCCTATGTATATAATAGTGGTTTTATTTTTAATCCTAATGACGTTTTATTTGTTTTTCAGTACCAAATCCTTCCACTACAGGATTTTAAGAATTCTTCAAGAATTTTGGATTTGACCAATTCTACTCTTCAATCAAATTCTTCAGTTTCTTCAAGCAAGTTTTCATCGTGTTTATCCTGGAAAGATGTGACTGTCTTCAATCAAATCTTTTGTTCATCCAAGCTTCTGATGTTTCTGTGGATTGTTATTTTTGGACTGTCCCTGTTGTTTACTTTTGGAAATGTATTTTGTTTTCTTCGTTTGAATGAGAAAAGAGGAGGTTTTGCTTCATTCTGGTCTCTTTATGGCTACTATGATACATCTGATTGGTCCATGCTATCTCGGACTGCCAAAGGACTGTTCTCATTAGTTTCTGCTATATATTCATTGTTATCATATTTTTATGTTAATATTCAAATGTTTTACTTTTAAATGCTGCCTGAGTAGTAATGTGAAAGGTTATGCAAAGTACTTGTCTCTGTCTCTTTAATAAAATCTAGATTATTCCATCATGAAATAGGATAATCGGAATTCTGCAGCACTATTATTATTATCATTTATTTGTAGGGTGCCAGCAGATTCTAGATTGCTAAAGTGATTTAATAGGTAAAAATAGACAACAATAACTCCAACAACATTACACATAAACAATAATAAATTAGAATGACCATAAAGTAAAATGTTATTATGTGCAATTTTAAGCTTTTGTTTGTAGTAAAATAGTTCTTTTGGAGTTTGAACTTAACACTGATGTCTATTACATTTCTCAAAAGGATCAAAGTTTACAAATTGAGTCAATCACCTAGTGGCTGTTATAGCCTATTAAAAAAGAGCTTAACTAAGCTAAATTATTCCATTTAATAAAGTTTATTAATCTTCCTAATTAGCAAAGATATTTAAAGGAAAATTAGGCACAAATTCTGTAACCTTCAAATGGTACAAATCAAACATTTGGATTAGGCAATTCAGATCAGTTTTCAAACCTAGGTTATAAATTATGCTTGTGGTCTATCTAAGGAGTGTGCAGCGAAACAAGAGGTGCTTTATTGTCCCTTTAAGTCAAGACAATATTGCTGGATTAATGTTTCTGCAAAGGAACTATTTTTGTTACAAAAAAGCATACAGTTATATTTAGCAATATTTTACTTTATGGTATTGAAACCTTGATTTCTTTTACTATTTCTAATATTGCTGAGGATACAAGTATACTCATCACACATTAAAACCAGGTATAGTCAATTATACAGCAATTGAAATAATTAATTTATTTACTTAACTGTAAAAACCTCTGCATTTTCTATTTTAAAATATAAATTAAAGGGACAGTCTGCTTGAAAAATTGTATTGTTTAAAAAGATAGATAACCCCTTTATTTCCCATTTCCCAGTTTTACATAACCAACATATTAATATACGTTTTACCTCTGTGATTACCTTTTATCTAAGCCTCTGCAGACTGCCTCCTTATCTCAGTTCTTTTAACAGACTTGCATTTAAGTCAATCAGTGTTGACTCATAAATAACTCCACTGGGGTGAGCAAAATGTTATCCATATGACAAACATGAACTAGCACTGCCTGTGAACAACTGTCAAAATTCACTGAGATAAGAGACAGCCTTCAATGGGTTAGAAATCAGTTTGAGCCTTACTAGGTTTAGCTTTCAAAGAAGAATACAGAGAGAACAAAGCTAATTTGATGATAAAAGTAATTTGAAAAGTTGTTTAAAATTGCATATATAGCAAGTATATATTATAGCATATATATCAAGCTCATATGTAGCATATATAGCAAGGAGGAATTTACACACATTTATAGCAGAGATAAGACAAATCATGGATGGGGTAATGCAGCTGTTTAAGTCTGAGAGGAACAGTCTATGTTTCAGAAACCAGAGAGAAAATGTATCTAATAGAAAAGGTTTTTGGCTGACTGGTTACATTTACTGACTAGGATGCGAGACAGAAGTTAGGTTGACTGGCAGTGCTGATGCTTTTTTCCATTGACACTTTTCAGACCGGTTCTGGTCATTTATCCTAT